>NW_018108404.1:31854-35309 GCF_000183805.2 Loa loa | reverse complement strand
TACAATAATTTTCTAAAAAAAAAAAAAAAAAAAGCAAATAAAAGAGAAATAAATTAAAATATATTTTGCATACAATAAAAAATATCGCCAAAAAAATAATACAACACATTGAGAAATCACAGAGTAATATTATCTTCGAATAAATGCTATGACAACTGCTATGACAATTTATTACACCAAGTGCATGTCATAAAATTGTTCGTGCAGTGATTGAAAGTATTTGAAAACTTGCTAAAATCTTATGTTCGATTATTAAATCTTAAAAAAAAAAGCAGATAATCGAAGAATAGAATAATGGAAAGAATTCTGATTATTATTTCTGAAAATTCCGGTTATTATTTTTGAAAAAGTTTCTTTCCTATACCGTATCCTTTATGAATTGAAAAAAAAAAGTATATGATACTTTAAAAAAACCTAAATTTTCTATGGTTATTGAAATTTTAAATGAGAAAATTTATGGAAAATTTTTTGATTCATAAAAGGACAAAGAAAAAATACAAACAATTACGTAAGCTAAAACAAATTTTCAAAAAAAGTTTATTTTAAAAATGAACTAAAAAAAAAGTTTTTTTTTTTTGGATTCTTCAAATAGTTATATTTACAATATTTAATAATTTATAGTAGAATTATGATGATATTAAATCTCAAAAAAATTGTCATTCGTTGTCATCATGAATTACGAAATTTGTCGCAGCAACAATAATATGATGAATGGATGATGTACGGGAAGATGTTGATGAACGTTGAATATTGATGATATGATACTGAATTTGCATAATTTGGTGACAATTAATAAAGCATCATTTCTTCATTTTATCACAGTATAATCTGAAAAAAAAAAAGTTAAGCATTATGTAATTGATGTGATTGCTTCAAAAAAAAAAAAAAAAAGAAAAAATGAAAAACAAAAACAAAAAACAAAATCTCTCCGTTGCATTAATTAGTAAACAGAAGTAATTAACGAGAAAAAGAATTAAATACAATCAATAACTTTTTTCCTTTTGTAAATAAAATTTTTTAGCAAATTTTTTTTTTTTGGTTTTTGGAAAAAATTTTTCCAATTTCATATTATAATTAATAAAATTTGTTTTTCTTTTTTTTTTAAAATTTTCATGATAATTTCCTTTATTTTTTTTAAAAAAAAATATTTTTACGATACTAAAATGCATTAAAAACTTTTTCATTCATTTTATGTATTTCGTTTTCCTCTTTTTTTTTTTCTTTTTCACCAAACAAAAATAATTTTTCACTTTTTTTTTTTTGCTTTTATTTTACTTTTTTTCTTTTCCTCTCCATTTTACATACCTTCATGTGATTGGAATAAATGGAAAAAAAAGAAAATGAAAAACTTCAATTTGCTTTCAATATATAATTTTTTCTTTTTTTTTTTTTTAAAAAATAGCTTATATTCAACTAAAATGCATTTAAGCTTTTAAGCATATTGTGGCGCAAATTTCACACTTCTTTCCTGCATACATTATCACCTAAATCTCTTTATTTACCTGTTTTCGTTCTTTTTTTTTTGTTATTTTCTTTAAAATTTTAATTATTATCAATTATTATATTTAATTATTATTCAAACTTTTATTTACCACCTCCTCTTTCTTTTTTGTTTGTTTACTTTTTTTTAATAAATTAATTGAAATGAATTTGAAATGATATTTATTGTTCGAGTACTAAAAATTTTTTAGTAAATAGGAATAAACGAGAAATGAAATGATGGAAAAAAAAAAAGTGTCGCATTGTCCTATGCTTCAATAACTTTAGCCAAATTTTTTTTTTTTCTTGAACATACTTATGCCAATTTTATAGCTATTCAACACCTTTTTTTTTTCACTTTTTCCTTTGCTTTATATTTTGAAGCTATATTAATAACATAATGTTATTGCATTTGTTAATTGATATTAAACAAACTATTAATGTCACCCATCAAAATGTGACATTTTATTTTTTAATTTTAATTTTTTTCTAAATTTCATTTTCTTTTTTTTTTGCCTTTCCTTTATGATTCTATTAAGGAATTGCTTTCTTCGGTCATTTTTTCATAATAGGTTTTAACCTATGAGTATTTTTTTTATTAAATATTGAATATTAAATTTAATTTCCAATTTTTTTCAAATTCGTTTTTTTTTTTGAATAATTTGATTGATAATTTTTTCAAAATTCTTCATCAAATTTTGTCATCGATTAAAAGTTAAAATTTATTTAACACAACGTTTATATGAACGAAAATAAGTTTGTAAACACATATATGATTGTTAAATTTTATTTCATTTTTTTTTTTTGAGCTAAAATTTCCAATAATTAATCAAAATTTCCAATAATTAATCAATAATTATCATATTTTTCTTGCAAGGAATGAAAGGGTAATTTGTTGTGAAATTTATCAATTAAATTTTTATCAATTCAAATTGATGATATATATATACATATATATCAAAATTATCATCCAAACTTTATCATTCGTAAAAATGACAATATTATAGGGAATGATTTAATTTTAACTATTTTAAAAATAACTTATAGTACACAGCTGTTTGATGAATTTTAATCATTAGAGAAAATAACTCGCACATCATCTGGTCTTAAATCAACCATCAAACTTCACTTAAGACAATTAATTCATTTTATTCTCTCTATTGACATTTTGTATTAGAAAGGGAGGAGAGAGAGGAGAGAGAGAGATAGGGAGGGAGGAAAAGAGAGAAAGAAGAGCGGAAAAAAAAAAAAGCGAAAAATAAATAAGTGATATGATGTTGGCTTATTGAATCGCTATTTTCTTTTTTTTTTTTTTAAATTTTCAACAACAACAAAAATAATATTTTAAATTTTAACTTACAAAACTTTTGATAAATTAAATATATTTGCTAATGTTAGAGAAAAAGAGAAAAAAAATAATTACAATTTTTGGTATAAGTATAAATTATTACTAAATAATTTCCAAATTTATCTTTGTTAATATTATAGTTTTCAAAATAATATCCTGTATGTCTTATATTCTTATCGTTTCATTTTATTATTCCTTACATTTTACTTATTCTATTCTATTACCTATACTTTTTATCTTACTTATACTCAGTAGTTAATTTTAATAAATTTCAGTAAATTGATAATGCAATACAACTATTTTTATTGGCAAAATTAGCTACATTTGCATTCATCAATAAATTGAGTCCAAAACAGGAAAGATGGAATCACGGACATTTGTTAAGGATGATGAAAATTTTATAGTTTAGTAAAATGAAAAAGTAATGGGAAATTTTTCAGGGAAACGAGTAATGGTCATTTGTAAAAGGTGAAAGGTCATTGTGTCATTTTTGAAAATTTTTAATCATTAACATCACATCATTGCAATATTATTATTATATTTACATCAGTGATAATATCAAATGTTAAAATTTCATAAAGAATTTACTAATATTAAAGAAATTTTGCTGTATTTTGTATTTGTCCTA
>NW_018108404.1:27625-31302 GCF_000183805.2 Loa loa | reverse complement strand
AAAATTATTTATCATTATTAATCATTTCTGATCATAACAATCATTACTGCTATTCTGATAATAGCATTAAAATTATTTATCATTATTATCATTTCTGATCATAACAATCATTACTGCTATTCTGATAATAGCATTAAAATTATTCATCATTATTATAACACTGATTATGATTAAAAAAAAGAAACAAAGTTATTTATCAGCATTATCATTTTGATCACAACGAAAAAAAAGAAGCAACAAAATTATTTATCACTATTGTCATTGTGATAATAACATCAAAATTGTTTATCATTATTATCACTCTAATTATAATAAAAAAAACAAACTTATCAGCATTATCATTCTTATTATAACAAACAAAAAACAACAAAGTTATTTGTTGCTACTGCTATTTTAATAATAACATTAAATCTGATAATAACATCAAAATTACTTATCATTATTATCATTCCAATTATAATTTTAAAAAAAACGAACTTACTTATCAGCATTATTCATTCATATTATAACAAACAAAAAACAACAAAATTATTTGTTGTTACTATTATTCTGATAATAACATTAAAATTATTTATTTAACATTATTATCATTTTATCAAAAAGAAAAGCTATAAAACTATTAAATAATTATCATAATTATTCCAACAAATTTATAAATCATTATTATTCAAATTTAATTTAATTTATTATTAAATATTTTATTATTACTATTATCGATAACATTTAGCATCAATTTGTATATTGTATTAAATCAGTAATCAACGATGAATAGTGTTGAAAAATTTTTTTGCCATACAAATTTAGCAATGGTTAGTAAATGATGAGAAAATGCGAGGAGGAAATGAATGAAATGAATGAAATTTTTGCATTTTGTTGATTTAATGATGTTGATTTCAATCTTTCTCTTTCTTCTTCTTCCTCTTCTTCTTCTTCAATTCACTATTTTTAAAATTCAATTCTTTTGGGATATTTTCAAAATCTTTTGGAATCATTTGGAATCATTTACTAAATTTTATACAAATTAAATGACAAATGTTAGCAACGAATACTCCTTAATGAACCAATAATTTTTTGGCTTATTTTTACTGAATATATTCAACATATTTTGGTATATTGCAGTATGCTTTAGTATAAATTTGATATTTATTCATAAATTTCATCATACCATCTTTTTTTTGCTTGCTTATAAAATTTTCATTAATATTTGCATAAGAAAATTTTGCTCATTCAATTATCATTATTATCATCGATTATCATTATTTAATTATAATATCGTTTCAAATAAATTTAAGCTTAATTAGAGGTATGATTTTGTTTATAAATTTTAGAAATTTATTTTTTCTTTTTTTTTGACTAGCAATAATTGATGGAAAATATGCTTTGCTTGTGATAATAATTTGATGATAACTAAAATCATGAATGATTCAATTGTTTTCACTAAAAATATACGATTCAATTAATGATCGCTAAATGAATTGATCCAGTTATCAATGATTACAATAATTATCATGATTGCTAGCATGATATGTTTGCTGTAATTAAGAATTTTAAAACTTAAATATCATATTTATCTTATCCATTTATAAACTTTAATTTTTCATCTTATTTTATCGACAATCCAATTACAACTTTGAAAGATATATTAATTAATTTAAATTTCAAATTATTAATTTTATTTTTTTAAAAAACTATTTCTCTTATTTTTGTCGAAAAAAATCGTCCTTTTTTTCATCCCTTTCGATGTTTTTTTTTTTTCTATTTTTTTGTTACTAATTGAAATAATTTAATAATTGCTTTTTTAACTTTGTTTATAACATTTAATAATTAGCGAATAAAAAGGAAAACAGACTCTATCATTGTGTTACAAATTTAATTTATTATTAAATTGAAAGCAATTGATATAAGAAAGATTAAATGAGGGAGAAGAAAAACTTTGGTAGGCAAGCATTTTTGTGTCATTTGTTTGTCACATTTTTTTTTTTTCTTATTCTTCAGATTGTAGTTTTTAGGGAACGACCTGTTGCAATTGTTACAAATGTTAATTCAGTTTTTGATGAATATTAATGAAATTAATATTTTTTTTTGGTGACAATTATTGCAATTGTTTTTTTTTAAATTGACAATTAAATTGCTTTTTCAAAAAAAGTATCATTATAATGGGTAATACTAAGTAATAAGATTGTTTAAGTAATGAAGTAATGAATAAAATAAATTACTAAATAATGGATAAAGTGGTATTATCATTAATAATACTACTTATAGTGTTGAAGATAGGCATATCGATCAATTCCCGAGATTTACCATTCATAAAGTAATAACAATTTGAAATTTAATTGAGAAAATTTGTTGACATTTATTAAAAAATATCTTGCATATGTATTTATAATATCTTGCAAACATAAAAACACACTGTAATCATGCCAAGTTAGAAATCGATAACTCTCGGGAAGACGACAAACTTTTGTCATCTTCCCGAGTGTCATCGATTTGGTAGAGAATTGTTAAATTTTTGAAATTCACATGGTATTTTTTTGAGATGTTTTGACTAAGTTTGTTTACCATAATTTTTTATTCCATTAATTTTTGTCCAAAGTTTAATTACAAATGCATCAGTAATATCTTTTGCGCGTTCCTAAACTTTGCAAGGCAATTATTATGAATTACAATCGTTCCTGATTCCACAAGAATTCCTTTTTTCTGTTTTTGATTTTCCGGAAATTTTTGTAAGAAATAAATTGAAAAAAAAAGATGAAAGGAAACATCAATTGCTTTGAAAATTTTTAAATTTTAATTGTAGTAATTACGGAAATTTCCAGAAGGACGAAAACTTTCGGATTTCAGGAAATTTCTGGAAGAAAATTTGAAAATTTTAATTTTACAGAAGATTTTTGTGATAAGATTTTCCAAATTCCTCCAATTGCTCATATTTTATGCCTAATTCTTATCAGCAATCATATTGTATTAAAAAAATGATCGCATGATAATCATTTGAAGTTTGCTATAAATTGATAATAAAAACTAAATCCTTCTTTTTTTTCTATTTTAAAATTTATCAATGAAATTTCAGAAGCTCTTCGATAATTTTCCATCAATATGTTTAAGTTAACTGATAACTTTGTTCTAGCTAACTGATAAGTTTGCTCTATCTAACTGATAAGTTTGTACTAAATTGCATTTTCCGAGAAATCCTTGTTTATCAAACTTTAACATGTAATGAAACTAATATACTGTTTGATCAAAAAACTTCATAATAATGATTTACTGGAAGATTGTATGAAAAAGTGTTCAACCAATTTGTAAGCATTCATTTAAAAGTGCGTGACATATAAATTATTAGTTGACATTATTTAATTTCATTGAAAACGAAATCATTCACTTTCAACATATAATCAAATTTATTTCACAATTTTTTCGATAAAAATTGCGTGACTTCATTTATTTGATGAAAATGACAAATTTTACACCATTAAAATTAGAATTGAAATTTGAAATAGAGGAATAGTATTAATAATAGTATGATGAAATTGTGGATGAAATTTAAAAGATTTGAAAAATGAAATTAATTAACTCACACCATTAAAATTAGAATTGAAATTTGAAATAGAGGAATAGTATTAATAATAGTATGATGAAATTGTGGATGAAATTTAAAAGATTTGAAAAATGAAATTAATTAA
>NW_018108404.1:22448-27187 GCF_000183805.2 Loa loa | reverse complement strand
CCGGTTATCTATAGAGTAAGATAGAAGTGTAAGAAACTCTCCTGAGATTTTATTTACCAGTAATTAATAGAAGTTATTTGTTTGAGTACTGATAACCGGAAAGTAATTACCGGTTATCTATAGAGTAAGATAGAAGTGTAAGAAACTCTCCTGAGATTTTTCTCTACATTGATAAAATATTATCATTTTAGCATCACTATCATTTACTGCCATCATTGCTAATTATCATCGATTTAAGCTACCCATTCTACTTATTTCCAGTAAACAAATTGATTAATTAACCGAAAGGGACAGCAATTGGTCAGCTAATTAAATTTACTCTTTTAAGTTATTCTTTAACCTAAGATTTTTTTTTTCTTTCAAATTCTTTCCTCCATTGTTTACGAGCTTTCCATCGTTGCTTTTAAAACAATTAAAAGGAATTTTTTAAATTAATTATTTGAAAATTAAATGAGAAGAAGTATTAATTTCATATTACTATGATATATTGATTAATGTTAACAGTATAAGTTAATTCATTAACAATTGATCAAACATTAGGTAGCACTTATTATTAATCTCTGTATCATTCCATTAACGATTGTATAATAGGAATAGTAACGTGATTAAAATCTTGACCATTGATTATTTTGATTTTGACCACTAATTATCTCATATCTTGATTAGCATATAAAGTTAGCTTTTTCCTCTAAATTATACTTTGGTTATTCCTTTATTGTCTTTTTTTTTTGTTTTAATTAATTCTTATTAAATATAAATTGAATCATTCATTATTTGCATATTAATGATTATTTCAGGATAATAAATCACCAGAATTCCCGCACTTCGCTGTTAACATAATAGCATATGCGATATGATGTATATATATATAGCTAAATAAAAGCCTTTTCAAGTAAATTTATTTATTTTGAAATGCTCAAAACTTATCCATTTATTAGGATTGATGAGTTATCCATAGAGCAATTACTTCACTATTAACCAAATTGCATATATACTGTAAGAATTTAATGAAGTTAATTTCTTTCCTTTATTTTTTTTTTTTTGCTAATTTAAATTTTCATTCAAAAAACTTAAAAACATTTATTATAACATCTTCCTATAATTCTGTCAATTATTTCAAATAGTTTTATTTTATTTTTTCTTTTTTTTAGTAATAGTAATATCTAGATTTTCATTTATTTTAAAAAATTTAAATTTTTTTTTGGTTACTTAAATTAAGAAAACAATATTTTTTTTAAATTCTTGTAATTTTCAGTAAAATGATAATTAATTTATGCATAAAATTATATTAGAAATGCAAATTCAAAAATATAGATTTAAAAAAAAAAAAGCTTCACTTCAAATATTATCATTTATTAATACAAAAATATAAATTACTATCCTAGAATTTTTTTATAATAAAAGAATAAAAAAAGAAAACAAAAATAAAAAACAAAGAAAAAAAATAGTTTCTTTTATACAAATTTATCAAATCAATTTTTTTTTTTGCCATCGAGTTAAAATAATACTAAAATTTGTTGGAAATTTAGAAAATATTACTAAAATTTCTTAATAATTCAATCCATTTGTTGATTATTTCAACAACTTCAAAAAAAAAAAAAAAAAAAACTGAAGCATATAAATGCTCTTTAATATTTAATTAATTACTTTCCATTCAATGGTTAAATTTAATTTTTTTCCCCTCCCCCCCTCTTTTAGTAAATATAAAAATAATACAATAGACAATAATTTTATCTCCATAAATAATCAGTTAAGATGAAAAAAAAAAAAAAAAGGATAGGAATAGAAGGATTAAAGTGAAAAAAAAAACAAAATTTCAATTGTTAAATAAAAATTAAAATAAAAAAAAAAAAGAAATGAAGAAGAGAAGTTGCCGCCTTTTTTCTTTTTTTTTTTTTTGTTTTCAAAATAAAAATTATGATCAAATAAACTATTTTATCAATGTTCATTATCAATGATAACGAATAATTTTTTTTTTTTTTTTGCCTTGTCTTTTTAACAATATTTGAATAAAAATCTATTCATATTCCAAATGTAAATTAGGAAAAAAAAAAAAAAAAAGAAATAGAAGATGAAGAAGAAAAAACGAAGAATGAAAAAAGATAAATTGTTATTCATTAAAAATGGATATTTGATGAGAATACAATATTTCCTTTTTTTTCAATCATTTCAAATGAAATTATTCTTCACATATACATTCTTAATAGCTAAAACCTTTTTTTNTTTTTTTTTTTTTTTTTAGCGTACGGTAGATATTCATTGCTAATGCTTCTTCGTTTTTTCTTTTTTTTTTTCTCAAATATTTTAAATTATTGGTAGTATCATTTATAGAGTTGAAATTATTTTTAAATAGATTAAAGAAAAAAAAGGAGAAAAAAAAAGAAAGTTTATTAATTGATATTGATTTATTTTATGAGTGAAATTTTTAATTTAATCAATTTATTTATTCAAATTAATTGCTAAATTTCTAGTATAATTTATTTATTCATTCATTTCATTATTATTACTCATCAAAATTACATTTTAAAAAACAAAAAAAAAAAAAAAAGAAAAAAAATGAATTGAAGATTAACGAAGAAAATATTGATTGAATTAATTAATTCATTTCTTACTTAAATATTAAATCATTATTATTTTTTTCTTCTGCTTAATTTAAAGTCAAAGGTTAATTTTAGAATTGATAATAAATAGATTTAGGATTAAGATGAATGAAATGGATACGACGAAAGTTTAATCATAATGAAAGAAATATGCTAAGTTATGGAAGATTGTTATATTAAAGTGTCTTATTACGTATAAATCGTGGGACTAGTTGATGCAAACTATACGAATATTTTATTCATCTATTCATCCTACTTAGCCTATTATTATCAGGCTATCTTTTATGGCTCACTAATTTCATCCTTTGCTACACGGATCTTTTATTTATCCATTCACTTAATCTATTGTTATCAGGCTATCTTTTATGGCTCACTAATTTCATTTTTTGATAATTTGTTAGATTTGTTTGATGATGCAAACTTTTTCATTTGATTTATTTACCAATTTTTTTCTTTCTTTTTTTTTTTTATTTAGAAATTTTGTCATTCGTTTTTTTTTTTTTTTATTCATATTTAAGGAAATTTTATCTTTTACTTTTTCATCTTTATTTTGTTAAATGCATTGAGTAGTTGAAATTTTGCTTAAAATTTTTAAGAAATAATACAATTAGATACCGTATGCTTTAGATACAATTAGATACAATACAATACAGATACAATACAGATGCAATACACCTTTAGATACAATACAATATACCTTTAGATGCAATACAATATACCTTTAGATATAATTAATTTGTTTTATCAATATAAAAATTATCATACTCTTAATATTATTCTTCTTTATTAATTTATAAATTATTCAATCCTTATGTACCATTATTCTTTGTCATTAATATATAAATTAATTTCAAATAGCTTTTATGAATATTATTTAAATTTTAAATCATTTTCTAAATGATTAATTTCATTTTTTTTCATTATTTTTTTTCGCTTTTTTTCGTTTTCGAAGTCTTACTTCTTTTGTCAATTTTTTTTTTTTCCAAATTATATTACCATTAATTTATTAATGGTAATATAATATTTATTAATATTATTTAACATTTATAATATACATCGATGTATTTTTGCATTCTAAATTTGATATAATTTAGTTAATTTAATATCATTTGTTTCAATTCATATTAAGTACAAATGTGATATAAGTGATACAATGGTTATATGAGTAATTCATTGCTTTACCACAATATTAATTAGTAATTTTTTGGATGAAAATGTGAAAATCATTTGTTTCAATTTTTATTAAATTCAAATACAATATAACAGTTATATCAGTAATTCAATACTTTACCTTAATGTTAATCAATGATAAATAGCAATTTTTGTGATAAAATATGAAAATATAAGCATATTATAAGTATATTTTATTTTCAAATATTCGTTTTTTTTTTTTCAATGATCATTAAAAAAGAAAATAAATTTGAAGGAAGAAATATTCTAAAATTATATGCAATTTATTTGCATCATAAACTCAAAACTTTTCGTTTTTCAAAAAAAAGAAAAAACTAGCACCGATAATTATTTTTGAGGAAGATTCGTAATGATCAGTTTCAAGGCGAAAAGCTGTTATCATAGCGATAAGGACTAATTTAGGATTGTTAGAACTAAAATGAGAAAAAAAAATCCGTTTTTTTTTTCTTTTTCTTTTTTTTTTGTTTTTGGAAAGAAAATAAAGATGAAGGACAGGAAAGCATAGTAATCAGTTATGCAAACCATCATTAAGCTAACAACTAAGGCATCATTTCCGATTCATAAACACTAATTTCCCGGGAATTTCCAAATGAAAGCGTTCTAAGAAATTGATGATACTACATTGTTTGGTCATTTATTACAGCTATTATTATAAATATTTGCATAAAATCATCGGTGCTATAAAATTGTAATTTTCAAAATATTTGTACAAACGAATAATTATATCGAGAAAAAAAATGAGATTCTAAAATTTAATGGAAATTCTTAATGTGATGATGATGATGGTGATGATGATGATTATTATTATTATTATTATTATTATTACTATTATTATTATTATTATCATTATTATTATTATTATTATTATTATTATTATTATTATTATTATTATTATTATTATTATTATTATTATTATTATTATTATTATTATTATTATTATTATTATTA
>NW_018108404.1:19333-21823 GCF_000183805.2 Loa loa | reverse complement strand
TTATTATTATTATTATTATTATTATTATTATTATTATTATTATTATTATTATTATTATTATTATTATTATTATTATTATTATTATTATTATCATCATCATCATCATTATCATTATTATTATTATTATTAATTATTTTCATTATTGTTATGACGATGATGATAATGATGATGAATAATAATGATGATGATGGTCGTGCAAATGTTAGAAATTTGATGTAACTTTACAGTTATATATTAAAATTGTAAAAATTATATGTTAATGAAAGATTGTAAAACTTGGAATAATATTAATATGATAATTTTCAATATGACAATTTACAATTTGGTATAATTTAGCATTTGATATGATTTGCTATTATATCCAAATAATAGCTACAAATTGTTCATGCATCATAGAATCCTTCATTAATACAATTAGTAATAATGATTTATCCAAGATTATGATGACATTGCATGCTTAGTAGCATGTAGTAGGCGTTTTGAATTAATGTCAACCTCTATGATCAGGTTATCCATTTGCATTAGCAATAAGTTGATCCATTTCTAACAACGATTATATATGTTACGTTTCTTTTTGATAATTCCAATATTCCAGTATTGATATTCTGATATTCCAATATTTTAGTAGTAATTAATTAATACATTCAATTATCAAATAAACTTTATTTTTCCTTTGATGTTTTCAATTTAAGCTTAATTTTATGTAGAAAACATTATCCATATCCATTAGCTACAAATTGCTCAGCTTAATCCGTCATATATTGCTTTTCTTTTCAATCAAATGATATCCTAATACTTTATGCTAATTAATTAATAAATTTATTAAATACACTTTATCTATCCGTCGATATCCATCTTTAAATGTAATTTTATAAAAAAATGATTTAAAATTGAAAGAAAAACCTATCTTAAAACAATAGTCAGTAGTATTTTTTTTTTTTATTAATTTCAAACTTTTAAATATGCTTATACCGAGAAGTTTCTAGGTTTAATTCTGTTTAACAGTTAATTAGTTTTATAAATTGCATTAATTCAATCACAAGTAAAATATCCAATCGGTGTTTAATGTAAACAAAGTTTTCTGAAATCATAAATAAAGATAAGATATTAATTATTCATAGTTTATTGCACGCAAAATTTCCTTAACATCCGTTTACTTTGCGTTTTTATTTTCAAACTTTTTTTTTTTTTTTTGCACGAAAGTTAGTAAAAGGATAAAATGAAACGAACAAAATTTTCAGTTATAATTAATAGAAATTACTATTTCATATTTTATTTCAGTTTTTAATTCTTAAAAAAAAAAAAACATTTTCCCCAAAAAAAATTCGGAAAAAAATTTCCAAAAAAAATTTTTAATTTTGGAAAAAAAAAAAAATAAAAAATGAATTTTCATTTTTGAACCATATTCAATTACTTGTAAACTATTCCTTTTGAATTTCGTATTGTCATATTTTTTCAATACATGAGATAATTCTATAAATTTGGGTGGCAATCTTTTCGCTTCCAAGATTCAAATTAATTAAGTAATTAAAATTTTATGAAGTCTCCTCAATAACATGCAACAATTAATATGGCAATCTTATAAACCAGTATATGTCATATTAGCTGCATTGTATAATGTATCCGGATAGAATATGATTTAAAAAAAAAATATAAATTTTGAAGAAGGAATGATAATTTTGTATTTTGTTGAAATATTATCAATTATTATCATCAGTATCATTAATATATCATATTATCAATATCATCGATATCATATCATCAACATTATCGATTATCAATCAATTACACTCATTGTTTGATGGAGTACTTCTAATGAAAGTTTTCGTTTGAATTTAACAAAACTTAAATTGCTAATATTGAAAACAAAAGATTAGTATGAAAATTTTGAAATTTAAAAATTTTTGTTTCTAAGCCTTAAAAAATACCAATAGCCAATGCATACGCAAAACATCAATCATCTAGTTGACAAATTATTTCAAAAATTCTACCATAGCTAATTTATCACTTAGCTAAGTTATCATTAGCATATTTAAATTAAGATTTCAGCAATTATTTTGATTGAAATCATTAATCGAAATTAATCTTTTAAAATTGCAAAAAAAATAATTTAATACAAAAAAAAACTAAATATATATATATATGAAGTATTTGATTAGAGATTATATCAATATTATAATTTTTTGCAATATTTTTGAAACTTAAAAATACATTATCCATATATATATACATAGAAATATTGTTATCTATTCATTCAAAGATCATATTAATCCATAGAATTTCCAATGATACTTTTAAAAGTTAAAAGTATATCTGTCATATTTTTATTCAAATGAACAATATTAATCAATTAATTAATTAATTAATTAATTAATCATTGCTTATTATGTATTCGTTTGGAATTATCAATAAAAGTATTCCTAATAAAAATAAAAATCTTCCTCTCTTTTTTTTTTTTTTCTCCAATTATTTCTAATGAATTTGAAAAAA
>NW_018108404.1:17904-18740 GCF_000183805.2 Loa loa | reverse complement strand
TAGCTTTAAAAGATATCACAATTAACTCATCAATCAATCATTCTGTAATTTTTGTAACTGTATAGCCTTATACAGTACTTTTTATGTTGATACGAATGTTTATGCTATAATTTCCTTTAAAGAAAAAAACAATATTTTTCATCATAAAAAAAAAACAAAACAAAACAAAACAATGACACGATTAGTAAAAAGTTGCTGCGTTTGTAAAGTTCAGAATTCACTAAGAATTATACTTTGATCTGTAAAGTTCAAAGTTCACTAACAATTATAATTTTGATTATTTTCCAATTTTTTTTTTCAGTTGGGTTCATGCGAATCAGATTATTGTTTTATTGAACGTAGGCCAACTGATGAGAGGGATCATTATCGGATTACGAAAGGTTGTATTAAAAGACCATCTCGTACTCATATGGGTTGCGATTATGATCATTTTCAGGATCATATTTTATGCATTTGTAAAGGTAATTTATGCAAATTTCTATCTTTTTTTTTTGGTGACAAAAAAAAAATTTTATTTTTTAAACTTTCATTTAAAATATTTACTTTAATATTTTGTAGCAAATTTTTCATTTCAATTAAACGATAAATTGAAGAAATTAAGATGGATTTTTAATAAAAATTATGTAACATTCATAGAAATAATATTTTTCGTTGGGGGGGAAAAAAGAAAAGACGCGAAAAGAATTGCGTTAATATCGTTGAAATTTTAACGGATGACATTTTAATAGTGAAATTTTAATAGCGGCATTTTAATGGTGACATTTTAATTGGTGACATTTTTATAGATAATTTTTTTTTTTTTTTTTACCTTTATTGAAATGAAGCAAACTAATGGA
>NW_018108404.1:4110-17510 GCF_000183805.2 Loa loa | reverse complement strand
TTTTTTTTTTTTTACCTTATTGAAATGAAGCAAACTAATGGAAAAGTTTAGAAAGAAATCAAAAAAAAAAAAGAAAAAGCAAGAAAAAAAGTGAGGAAAAAGGAAAAGAAAGAACGGAAATGGAAACTTGAGCTAATATTTTCATTGTCAACTCTTTATACTCTTTCATTTATTAGCTTTGTTCTTTGTTTTTTCTTTCTTTTCTTTTTTTTTTGTCAACTAAATGAAAAGTTTTCAATAAAATAATGAAATTTTAAATGGAAAAGCTAACTTGATGGAATGAAAGAAAAAAAAAAGAAAGAAAGAAAAAAGAAAAGTTATGTATAATTTTTTTTTTTTTGGCTAAAAAAAAATAAAATCATTGATAATGAATTTGTTTTTAATGTTAAATCCAGTTTTCCGGATCAGGAAAATTTGGATTAAACTATAAAATTAAAATGAATTTTAATAGAATTAATGTTTGTTTGATAAATATATGACATTATAAAATATTAAACAAATGAATATGATTGCATTTATAAAATTGCAAAAATGAATTATGCATGAAATGGTGGAAAATTTTCTTCAAATTAATATTTTTATGAGAGAAAAGTAAATGAATTAAAAATTATTGATAAGTATTTTTCAAGTTTAATTTGGTTAAAGTTTTTGTTTCTTTTTTTACCTTTTTTTTTTTTATAGGTGAATTTTGTAATGATATGATTTATATAAGGCCAATGCAACGACAAACTATCATATGTCGGAATTGTACGGATCGTGAACCAGATTGTGGTGAAATATGTCGTGGACAATGGTGTCATGAGGATTCGACAGCAGGTAACAAATTATAAATTTTAAAAATTTATATGAGTTGTATGAAATTTGAAAATTTGTGTAAATTAATTTATGAATTTATAAAATTTGACTTATTCTAAGTTGTGAAATTTGTTTAAATTTAGGTTTAAAATTTTTTTCTTTAAATGACTTATTGGCTTATTGGATAAAAAATTATGGTATTTTATTATGCTAATATTTGTGTAGAAATTATAGATACATTTATTCTATGAAATGATCAATTCTTTTTTTTTCTGAGTGAGCAATGAAAATTTTAAATAAATTAGCTAAAATTTGCGCTAATGTCCTTGCAGGAGCTGCTGGATGCGGTTATGGACCTCCATCATTACCTTATTTTTACAAGGGACCTGAATTATTGTATTATCGAACACGAATGTGTGTTACCGTTAGCAGGTGAAGTTAAATATTTTTTTTTATTTGCTAGACAAACAAAAATCATACTTCTTTTTTACAAGAATTGCTCTTATTGTATGAGTAAATTATTCGAATAGACTGTAAAGTAAATTATTTAAATTGTTAATTTATTTGTACAAATTGCTATGCACATTCATACGGTTTCTTTAACTTGTCTCTTGTTTATCTGTTGCAAGAATTGTTCCTATTGTATGAGTAAATTGTTTAAACTGTTAATTTACCTTTACACATCGTCTTGCGTATTTATACCACTATATAGCTTGCAAGAGTTGCTCCTTATTGTATGAGTAAATATGCATGATTAGCTTTTTTCGCATTTAATTAAAGTTGTTCTTATTGTATGAGCAAATTGCATATCGTCTTGCTTATTCATACAACTATTCAACTTCTGTCTTATTTGTCTATCATTATTGTAATTGAAAAAAAAAAAACGGTAAATTTTTCCCGAGAATTGCTAATAAGACACAAAGTAAGGAAGGATAAAGTAAGAATTTTTAATAGAGAAAAAAATCTACCAACTAGTAATTACTATTTCATCTATAATTGATTAATATGATTTCCATCCGGAATGTATTGGTACAAAAATTCCGCTAACTCATCTGAAAGTGTTATATCAAAAATTGCTTCAATAATCCATAAATTTCTTATTTAAAATTTTCCTTTAAAAATTAACATAAAAGAGAAATTTCCAATTTACAATATCACTATTCCAGTAATGTGATATTAGTTAAATTGATGAATAATTAATTATTGAATTATTCAAGTTATCAATCAAATCTATAATACTTTTGATAAATTTTATTACGATATATTTTTTCCGTTTTCAGCAAATTACCATAAATTTCTCATTTCTCGAAAATTCTCAGTTGCATGCTTCTATAGCCATATCTATTATCATTATCTTCTATCAAATTATCATAAATATAATTTTAGAGGTTCCAGTTCTCCACGAAAATATTGCATTTGTAATACTAATAATTGTAATATTATTTACAAACGTTCAATGCCATGGAATAATCATCTGGAAGGAACTACACGAATACGATCTTTATTTCTAAATTCTAAGTAAACATTAATTAATTAATTAATCATGTTTCATTTATTTTATATAGCTTTTTGGTTTGAATGTATAGATGTTAAATTTTTTTATCAATTAATATCATCCATTTTACTCTATTTTATATAATCATTTAATTGATTATTATCATATTAGTTTTAACATTTCCTTTTTTTTTTTAATTAAATAAAAAATTTTTTGCATATTTTATTTAAATAATAATTTTTATTTTCCTTTTTTTTTTTTATTTTATTTACAGAGAAAATGATATTCCAGTAGCATTACATAAATGTGTTAATTGTGAAATAAGTACGCAAGATATTAGAATGATTGCATCATGCAAACAAAATCAATGTATTGGACATTACTGTACATATGCAACACAACGATTATACATTGGTATTAAACAATATCGTACACAAAAATCGATTTTAAATGAACGTCAAGGATGTATTAATGTTACCGATAATCATCATGTTTGAATTTTATTTTTTTCTTTTTAAAAATTAATTAAAATTTTATTTTAATTATTATTTTAGTAAATAAATATGGAATATAAATTGTATCTAATAAATTACCTTTTATTTTTCTTCTTTTTTTTTTTTCTTTACAATTGAAAAGTAATTATTTGAAAATGAATAAAATACGAATGAAAATTTATTAATTCTAAATTAAAAAAAAAAATTTAAATCCAAATTAAATAAAAATTTAAATATTGATTCTAAATTATATTTCTTATTTTTGTAAAAATTTTGTTTTGCAAAAATTTTGAATACAAATTAATTGAGAAACTTTTTTAATATATATATATAAACTATTTTAAAGTATAAAATTTCCGTAATATTATGAGAAAGGAAAAAAAATATGCAATTCCTTATTGATAATTTTATTTACAATGAAAAATTTTTATCTTTCCATTTATATTCTTTTTATTTTATTTTTATATTTACATTACTTATTTCCTTTTTTTTTACTTTACTTTTAATTTAAAAGAATTTTGATCATATTTTTAATTTAGATCCAACTTGGTTGTTCGCATAAATGGATGAGTAATGAGGAGGAAGAGTTACATTGTGCATGTATCGGTGATCGTTGTAATCGTGATCTAGCAATAGCAAGTCTTAATAATGCTATTCGATTGACCGTAATTATAACTGAACATATTACTGTGATATTTATTTGTTTAATTATTTATCCAAATTTATTATTTTAATTTGACAAAAAAAAAAAAAAAGAAAAATCCATTATTTATTGATTGAAAATACTGATCTCAATTAAATTTTCACATTCTTTAAATTCAATTTTATTAGAAATTTGATTTCGAATTATTAATTTATTAAAACTTTAACTTCTATGGAATACACATTTGCATGCTCATATGAGATATCAGGTATGACTTACATATCTTCGGATGGCATACTGATATGCTAATCTTAAATCAATACACATCTAAATTCTTGAAGCAATAAATTAATATTATTAATTTTCAACGGCTACATAATTATAACATTGTTTGTTTGTTTTTTCTTTTTTAAATTTTCGAATGTTGTTAATGTAAACAAATTATTTGTTGCAACAAATTTAAGTATAATAATCAAACAATTAATGTAAGCATTAATAAGAATTTAATTTATAATTCAATGAAATTATCTAATTCAAATTACGAAAAATATCTTGCTCCATTGCTAAGTTTTTAGTTTCTAATTGTTCATTAATGAGTTCTCTCTTCAATTCGCATTTTCTCATTTGAAATTTCGGGAGAAATGGAATTTAAACTTTGGAATGAATATCCAACAATGAATGATACAAAACAAAAAAATTTGCATATCTAATTGGCAGCGTAATTAACAAAAAAGAATATATTATTATCTTAATTCAAAGTTCTACATTGTCAACATTCATTTTCTGATATCTATCTTTTCTCAAATTGATTCCCTATCTTGATTTGTACTTTCCATTCATTCATAAACATAGACAGTATAATAAAAATTTTCAAATCAAAGTTGACAATTGACAGAATCAAAATCACAAACGTAATTTAGTGCTAAAAAAACTTCTCATTCTTCCGCTTAATCATCATTTATTGGACAAGTTAAAGTATTTTTGTTTCTAAAAATTCTAATCTTTAGATTGCAAGTAAAGATGTCGCATAGTTTCAGGAATTTTTGACTGATTGTCACAGATGTTTTACAGAAGTGTATTGATAGTTCCGCTATTTAATGCCTCAAAATATTTTTCAAACAAAAAAAAAAAAAAAAACTTACTTGATGAAATTGTCGTCAACATATATGACCTTATGATACATATAACAGGTGTTACTTTTGTTATTTATCTGCTTTCAATATCTCGAAGTATAAGTAAACTACAAGTACCATATTGCAGTACCATATCGTTACATCTTATTCTGAATAATGTATTATACTATCACATTATTAAAGCAAAATACTGTAAGTACCGTTTTATTACCACTATGACGTTGAAATACCAAATACTTTAATATCGTCCCCCACACAAATGACTCATTTATAGGTATAACAGGAAGATTGAATTACACATCTACCAATAAAGCTATCAAATTTCATCCATTCTAAGCCGATCATTACCAATCAATAACACTTATATTTCTGTCTTTATGAGATATTTCATTGATTAAAACTTTTAGAGAAGACAGTATTAAAATTGAACTTAAGTAAAACATATATTAACTTGGATGCAAAATCAGAATGTTAAATTTAAATTTCATTGCAAATTTTTGAAAAACGAATTCACTTATTAATAGCTGATGAAGGAATTATTAGATTTCAGCTTTTTTTCTGGAAAGGAAAGGAAGAAAGGAAGGAAAAGAGTGAGGAAAGTGATGGAAAAGCAGGTCAAAGTTGAAATAATGATAGATTGAACTAATGAAGAAGTAACAAAGATAGCATTTTTTTTTACTTACCAAATTTTTTTTTTTCTAATTTTTTTACTTATCTGAATCAGAAAGAGATATCATGAGGTATAAGATATTGATGAAAATCTCGAATTTCAACATCATTTTTTTGCATATCAGATTTTAGCATTCGCAGATATACATTTAATGTTTGAGATTAAAATCAACTTTAAATGAATTAATGGAAATCGTGATAAAAATGATCACTATTATTTAGAAAAAAAAAGAAAAACTTACGAAAAATTAAAGATTTACGTTACTTGGAAAAAAATTTTAAAATTTAAAATTTATGAAATTTTTTTAAAAATGTACGATTGAAAACAAAAAATACCAGAAATCAATTATGTGTAATTCGCTAAACATGGAGGAATGCTGGGATGAACTTGTAACTCTTTGCTTATCCGGATAGAAAAGGTTACAAAAGTATTCAACCTATATGACATATGTTATTTTTACCATGCCTAATATAACCTACAACCACTCGTATTTATTGTTTATTAAATTTAAAGTAATACATAGAAGCTCTAACGGAACACATATTTATCAAATATAACCAAATAATAGCCCAAAGAGATTCAACATTAGTGCCGAACAACTACAAACAAACCGTAAATTGATATATATATATATATATATACTGGAAAGATTAATATTCCATACTCTTATGCTGGAAAATCATAAAATCCCACCGGAAACGGAAACAAACACCTCTTTCAGTAGTTTTTGAAATTACGATGAGTTCGAAAAAATTTATTTAAATACGATCAATTTCATTTAATTCAGCTTTCAATTCGTTCATTCAACTCTCAAGAAATAATTAAAAGTATCGATTATTACCCAACTGAATGAAATCCCTAAATTCATCCCAATTTAAATCCTTAAATGCTATATGTCACTTGAGACTTAGATTATTTTACATTATGCAACTCATTAGTATTTCAGTCTCCGTTAGTTAACTCGTCTGATTTCCCAATCAATTAACTCGATTTACTGATAGGATACATCGCTGGTCTACCACGGAAATCTAGTCATGAAATGAAATCCTCGCAGGATAAAATCAAATTGTATTCATATATAAATTAAATTTACAACAAATTGCAAACAATTACAGGATTGCGAATGCTAAAATATTTCAAGTAACTAACTATGCAAAATTTTTCTATGCCAAAAATAAAAAGGATAAAAATTATAAGGCATTGCATATGGATGAAACTGAGCAAAAATAATGGATGAAAGTAATAATAAGCATATAACAAATAACACAGAAGAGAAGATTATCATAAATTATTTTAAGCTATTTGCAAAACTAAAGGCGGGAATTGATAAAATGACCAAAATTAGCACACGCGTTTAACCACCAGTTTGATTGTTTAAATTGATCTCACCGTAACTCACTTTTAAGGTAAATCTCTTTGTACCCGAAAACACTGCAGCAGTTGACGATATCTAATTCTTACCTGCAAACCCCTCCCGAAAAAAGCCATTCTACATGTATGAAGATATGACGATAGCTAAAATAGAAATTTACCAAGCCCAGTTCCTACAAATCCTACTTTCTTACTTGCCCTGACGAATGCCGCAGAGTGTTTTAGAAATTGCCGTAGATATTTCAAAAATTTTAAAATACACGGCAATATACAGAGTGAATCACACCCACATCACATGGTATTCTGCGTTGGTAACAGAATTTATAGTTACTTAAAAATTTGGAAATACTTAACCGCTACAGTTAAATGCTAAAAAAAACATGAAAACGTCAAATAAATATCGCAACCACGTCATTTCTGGATAACATTTTGCTCTTTAACAATAAAAATCAGGTAAAAAAGTTCGAAACAACTCTAGGTTCCAAAGTATCGAAAAATCAGTGAGCCATAATTTCGTCCACAGAAAAAGAAAATCAATCTACATAAACATTAAAACTAGTTGCTAAATCATTACCTTCTTCGATTCCCTTCATGTCCAAAATGAAATATACTTATCAGTGATTAGTTTCTATAAGAGTAAAACACTACTGTATCCACCAATGGAAGAAATTAATGGAAGGTATCTAATCTACCGCATTTTATATCTGTATATCACAATCACTATGCCGCCCATTTCTTCATATGACGATGAAATAAATAGGAGCCTTCCTTTTGTTGCTGATCGGAAGTTTCATGAATTCTAAACTGCTGTTAATTGAAATTCTCGTCGAAAATGTAAAATCGAGGCAATTTAGTTTTCTTTTGTAAACATTCCAACTGATTATAGAAAATGCTGATAGTGGGAACGGCACAAAATATGGTCGAAAGAAATGAAGCAACACATGAGCTAATTCTTTAACAACAATTTAATAAGACTTCCGTTGTTCACACTCTTCATCAGCAAAGTCCTGGGTTTTAGGAATTAACTATACTAACATCAATCATATGCATATCAACTTTTTTAAGGTAAGTGTGAAAGCACTCAAAAGGGAATTAGTGGAAAAGAAAAAAAAGGAGCAAACAAGCACAAATATACAAAGTGCACAGTAATTTGGGCGCACTGTCAACATTCGAACCTGTACGAAAGCATCGTTTGAAAACATATTATTTATAATGAAGCATAAAATTGAAAAGGAAAAAGAACTGGCTCCAACGGCCTGATATTATGATAAAGTATATAATTTAAAACTTAAATGAATGGGAGTGAAAAAACAAAAGCAAAAAAAAAGTGTTCACTGAGAATTTTTTCCTTTGAAATCTATTGATGTGTTCTTCAAAGATTTCACTGATTAGAAGAAAGCAAATAAATTAAAGTCAAATCTTCCAAACATTTGGAAACCAAATAAAAATTCGAAGATAATTTTCTTCGTTACTCTATGTCAAAACTTAATCCATATCAAAATTATTCGTCCGAAAAAGTCATGTGAATGAGGATATCCTGTCTGTGTTCAATTTGTATACCATTTACCATTGCAGCGGACATATTTCCGGCAAAATCTCGTAAATCAGAATGCGTTATGAAAGTTTGTGCCGGTCGTTGCAACACCTCAATCACTCGTGGTCCGACATCGAATAAGAGACACAAATCTGTAGTGATGGATCGTTAGCTAAGCCTTACTACAGTAAATAATATTCACAAAATTTCGAATTTTCTCCTCCGAAATATTGAAATATCAATGAATTGAGGAAATAAAAGGACAGAAAATTCAAAACTCAATCAAAAATGCAGAATCCGGATGAACAAAAGTTCCCCGTGTCCCCGTGAAGAGTAGAAGGAAAATAATGAGCTGATTACTTTCCTCAAGAAAAAGAGGAAGAAAAAATCATACAAGGTAATGACAAAACTGAGAGAAGACCAACAAAGATGTAGCAGGGGAAAGTTTATGCTTTAAAAGAAATTAAGAATGACCTTTACGTGCCATATAATAGAACAACTAATAGCTTTTTTAATTTCTTTTCCTAATTTTTCTCTATATTCGTAGAAAATTTACAAAAAAGAAAAAAAAAAAACCGTACTTCTGGAGTCGTATTAAAAGCATGCTTCCGAACTCGTAAATCATGTTGTCTGACTGCATCACTATATCTTTGTGCTTTTGATAAGTGTTCTTTATAGGGCGTTGTAGCACCATCCATATTAGCAACATCTATTATATTCTGAAAGGAATCAGTAACATATTTCTTTTTCTTGTGTTCTATTAGCTGTTTATTTTCATATAACGATGCCGATAGCTGTTTAGCTGAAAAAAAAGGTAATATTCATGAGAAAATTAAATGCAATTTAAGAAATAATAAAAAACCAGGAAGAACGACTTTGTGAAATTTTTATGCAACACTCAAAACAAGTATCAAATTGCCATCCTTGTCAAACTGTAAGAGTTTGCTCATTACATTACTGCTATTGATCCAGCAAACTAATAGTGCTAACTTGACAACTGTACATATATTATTTTAGCAGTTTCATGAATTACGTTAACTTGCATGCCAACAAAAATAAGTGGTAATATAACTTACATGATAATATAACCGCAAAGAATAATAAAACAGCAAAACGGCTAATGCTATGGGTCGCTTTAGAAAGCTTGATGTTTACCGCACTGAGTATGAATTTCTGCGGAACTATTGGTATTGCTATGCTTCCCTAACTCTTCCCAGATTATGACTCCTTTTTGAAACAATTCCTGATGAGGGGGTTCTCATATTTTCATACAGTTCACCTTAAGAGACTGATTAAGTGCTTTTATAATTAAAAGTGTTACTTGCTGTGTAGCTTCCAGAATTTGATTTAGTAATTCATCTTCGTCGCTACCTTGCCGAAAACTACCAGGGCCATTAGATGTGGTATGAGATGTGACGTGTTGTTCAGCGCCATTCACCCAGAAACGACTAGCTGAATCAGAAGGCCTGCAAATAAAGACCTATAAATACATACGAATATCAATTCTAAAGATGAATAATTGGGTGACATATTTCCTCGACAAATAACAATATAAAACGAAACAACAGTTTTCCAAGAGGGTGATCATCAAGCCTCTAAAAGCTTTTACGAAAAAAGCTATTTATCAGTATCGCTATAAAGGAAAAGGAAACTTGGATCACCTCACTATATCTTCTTTCTACTTCCTTGTCATGCCAGAAATTTGGCCGTTACAAAACTAAGATATTAACCTCGCCTATTTTAATCCCTATTAAGTTTTGATTGCGATCCTGCTCCATGTTTCTTGAGCCATTGCATTACTGGAAACCAATAAATGAATAGAATAGTTTTCACCTTATGAAAAGCATTTTATACTATATGAATTTATATGATCACCTAGTAAACAGAACATCCCAAAGTAACTGATTAATCAATTTATTGGAGTAAATAGTTTTCACAAAAAAAAACAAAAAAAACAAAAAAGCACACTTGTATGCACCAGCGCCCTAATGCTTTAATCTCCACAATTTTGGTAGTGATACCGAATACATAAGCTAAAACAAGAGAAGGATCAGAAACAAACTAACGTAGCTGTTCCGAAATGACCACCATCGGTATCGTTTATCAACGGCCCTTCATCATCACTACCTTCTCCATTACAACAACAAAGTGACTGCAATATAGAATACATACAGGAGAATCAAGAACCTGAAATTGAACTCAACTTAATTACTATTTCTTCCGTCCGGAAATTCACTCAAACATTTATTCCGAAAAGAGAGAAAAAAAACTGTCTCCCAATATCCGTCTGTGAAATCCTGGGAGTCGAACAGGGTATTTTGCCGTCTGTAGCACTGGGAAGTAAACCCTACAGTTGTCAAGTCCTCCAGTAAATCCTGTAATACTACAAACAACTCCGGAAATATCACAAGAAAAGTGCATCAATTATTCCCGAGGAGAGTAATCGCTATGTTCCATTTCTTCCTCATACTTAACTCTCCCACAATAAATTCTTTCCACTTTTAGCCGTTGTATTCTTTATCTAATTTCTTTACAATATACCAATTTCACTCCCAATGTCACCAATTAATATTTGGTTATTATTTCCGGAAATCACTTTCATCAATTCATCCAACTAAAGACCATACCATACTCCGCGAATTTTATATCCCGGAATTCCCGGAATCAACGAAAAACCCCGCCAACTTGCCAGCACTTCCGACATCTTTTTCCACCTATCTACCATTGATAGTGGCACGAAGGACGGAATGAAACTTTGCATTTCAATCGAATTGATCTTTTAACTTTGATATCATCATCTAAATGAGGTCAGGATTAAATGTTGATAAATACTTCACTATTTCAGTTTTTCGTTTTTCAAATATTTAAAACACCCTGAACTTAACTAATTTATCATTAACAGGTAAATTTACAAATTCTTTCAGGTAATTCTAAATATACCAAAAAGAAATGAAAAAAATTTGATTATATAATTTTTCTTTTTTCTTTTTCACTTGCTTCCTCTCTTTCTTTCTTCTCATTCAATTTTATTTTTTGAATTTAAGTACTAAATTATAAATTAGGCAAGAGTTTAAGTAAAAATTTGAGTAAAAATTCAAGATTCAAGTAAAAATTTAAATTAAATTAACATTTAAAAATCTTTAAATTTCAATGCATCAATTTTCTCGTCTTTTTTTCCCTCTCCCCCCCCACCCCCTTGTAAAGCGAATATATTTTTATCAAAGTATTGAAATTTATTTTACAAATGTTTAATTCTTCCTTATCACTTTTTTTAAAATTTAAATTCTTTAACAATTTTTGTAATTTATGAATTATTGATATATTAATGAAAAGATGGAAAAAAAAAAAATAGTTTCTTATGTGATAATTGGTCTACTCCAGACGATACCAATCATTCATTAGTTGTCATAATTGATTTCTTTTCCTATCTCCTTGGTCTCTTGCGCCTCTCTCCCATTGTTGTATTACAACTCGATCAACTAACAAGTCAATAATCAATCATTACCGCCATTATCACTATCATTATCATCACTATTATCATCATTATTATCACCATCATCATCATCATCATCACTATCATCTCTTCATCCCCGATCACATTGTTGTTTTATTATTATCCTATCAAAATTTGACTTGATTACTCTCTCTCTCTCCCTCTCTTCTTCTCCTTCTCTATCCTTTTTCTCCCTCCTCTTTTTCTTTTCTAACAGCACTATTATGCAGTATTTCTTGTGCTTTTTCATATTCTCTTTCTTGCTCTATTAGCTATCTTCTTATATTTATGACCTTCTAAAGCGACGTTAATGAATTAATCTCTCATTATTTCCAATCATCATTACCTTTTTCATTCTTAATTTGAATTTCAATCAATTTCACTGCAATTTGTAAATTTTCAACCCTTTTACACCGTAAAAAGTCGATATTTGTTTGTTTGTTTGTTTGTTTATTCGTTTATTTGCTTACTTATTTGTTTGTTTATTTGTTCATTTGTTGTTCGTTTGTCCGTTTGTTTATTTATTTGTTTGCTTGTTTGTTTGTTTATTTATTTATTTGTTTGTTTGTTTGTTTACTCTTTCTTTGTTTATTTGTTGCTTGCTTGTTTATCCGTTTATTTGTTTCTTTATTCATTTATTCACTTGTTTGTTTCGTTTATTTGTTTATTTGTTGCTTGTTTGTTTATCCGTTTATTTGTTTCTTTATTCATTTATTCACTTGTTTGTTTATTTCGTTGTTTATTTATTTGTTACTTGTTTATTTGTCATAAACATATTTAAACAATAAATAAACATATTTATTTCTTTGTTTGTTCGTTTGTTTGTTTGTTTGTTTGTCTGTTTGTTTGTTTGTTTGTTTGTTCGTTCGTTCGTTTGTTCGTTCGTTTGCTTATTTTTTATTTTGTTTGTAAACTAATATGTTTTAAAAAAAAGAAGATAAACCAATATGTTTGTTTCATAAACTTTCCAAAAAACTAATATGTTTATTTCTTCTTCACTCATATTCCCTCTGTTTTTTTTTTTTATTTTTCATTTTTCTTTCGACTAAAATTTAATTAGTTTATGGAAAATACAATCATTTGGTAGTTATAAATTTTATTTACCCATGAAAACAGGCAATATTATAGATATATCGATTTATGGAATTAATAAATTCGGGTAAACATTTCAATTAGCCTTTATTTATTTTAAATTAGTCTTAGATAATTGTTTCAGTAGGACTAATCATTTGATGAATAGTTCGTTAATCGTTATTCTCTTTTAATATAGTCATTAACATTGCATTTTTTTTTTTTATCAGTTGTCATCTGCTATTTGTGATATTACTTTTAGCTATAAATTATTATTATTACTAATTATCATTTTATTACCTTTCTATAAATATCATTATTTATTTATTATTGATACTAATTATATCATTTGAATCATTCATTTTATTGTTGATTATTATCACAATTTTTATCATTTTATTACCTTTCTATAAATATTATTACTCATTTATTATTGATACTAATTATATCATTTTATTGTTCCTTATTATAATCCACAATTTTTGTTGATATATTCAAAAAAAAACGAAAAAATTTCTTTTCAATTTTCCCTTTTCTTCATTTTAAGCGAACTTATTCTTAATATTCCATTATTTTCATAATTCTTTTTTCTTTTTCAAAATACTTCGGTAAAGCTTCCAAAGCGCATACTTAGCCAAATCAAGTAACTGCCGAGAATGCAGAGTTTCTTTTTTTCCGAGAATTTTTTTGTCCATATATTC
>NW_018108404.1:1611-3824 GCF_000183805.2 Loa loa | reverse complement strand
AAAAAAAAAAACGGATTAATCATAAACAAATTATTTAAAAAATTTTAAAAATCCAAAAATAATTAAATTATAATTTCTTTAAATTTAAGCAAGAGAAGAAAATTTAATAAATGAAAGAAATTTACTCAGCAAATCATCCGAAATAATTTCTATCCAATAATCATTCCACTTTTTTTTTTTTTTCAAAATGTTCAAGCAATACGTTCATTTTGCACTTCATCCTTTTCATCAATAATTCAAAACTTATTTCTCCAATGTTTTTCAATCAGGTTCCATAGTTTATTTTCATTCAACTATTGCTGAATCAATTGGTATTTTTTTTCAATTTAAATTGCTTTGATTCATTTTCTTTCTTTTCCTTTTTTTTTTTTTTTTTTTTTTTTTAAAAGTTATAACATTCCAATCCAATACCTTTTTTTTTGTTTTTAGTTTAGTTTAATATTTTTTTTCGTCTTTATTTTCAAATTTCTCTCTAATTAAATTTAAAATTTCCAACGAAATTTTTTTTTTTTTATTTCAACTATTTCGTTGCACTACTTTTTCTCTCTCTCCCTCTCTCTCTCTTTCTATTCTTTCTTCCTAATGATACATTCCTTTCTTCTTAACGTTGTAAATTTTTTTTTTTTTTTGTTGAATGAATCGATTTTTGTAATTAATTTTTTTTTTGATATAAATAACATGCGAAATTACGCTTTAACTTTTATAAGCAATAATTTATTTTATTCTTAGTTGTTCACTATCATTGATTTCATTATTTTTATCAATCTTTGTCTTTTTATCAGCACTTTGAAAATTTACTGTCGTCTAATTTTATCAGTGTTTTTCTTTAGCTTTTAAAAATCGAAACAAAGAATGAAATGGATGATGGTAAATTTTAATGAAAATGATAAATTTAATGGAAAGTATTTTTCATGTAAGCATCATTTAGTTTATCTGTTGCTAATATCTCATAATTATTGTTAATGAAAATTATTTGTAATTTTTGTGAAACCTTAATTAATTTAATTTGAAACTATCAAAATTTATTGGATTTCATTTTGGTATAAATAAATGTTACCTGAATTATTTCATTATAAATTTTTGAAATAATTTAAAAAATTTTAATACCTTTTTTTTTCTTGCAAATTATCCTGCATTTTTCTCAAATTCCCACTTATTTTATCAAGCAATAATATTGTAATAAAATAATGCTGTCCAATTTGATATATCTATCAATCTATCACTTAATTACTTCAGATATTTTGTATTGAAATAAAAAAAAGAAAAAAAAGCAGAAAAATCTCCCATATTAGGAACTAATCAATAATGTCTATGCTTAACTATTGGATGCTTTTTTTTTTTCTTTTTTTTTTTATAAAGATTGTGAAATATTTCAATAGTACCATTCAATGTTGTAATGATGTTTTATTTTAATAAAAATTTGTTAGTATTACATCATATGTTGTGAAATTTTTAGTTTTTATATAGGTATAGTTAAATATTTGTGACAGAAAGGTTTACTGATAAATAAGTGTTTGTTATGTTTAAGTTATAAGTGAATTATCAGAAAATATCAAATGGGTAGTTGATTATCAGATTAATTACTGTTGATCAGTTAATCATACAGAATTACTGAACTGATACCAATCGAAAGGCATTCATCATTGCTTGAATGAGTTGAATATATAATTATTGAATAAATAATTCACGAATAAGAGTTTGTTTTTCATCATTTACGTAGAAGAAGTTTGTTTACAACATTTAATCATTGATCTTTGTATAGCAAGAATTTGTTTACAACTTACAATAATTCGATTGATATTTACGCATAAGGTTAAATTAAACAAATAGGATGAAATTTGTTTTGAAATATTTTTATATGACAAAAAATATTTTGATTATCATCAAATATTTGCTATATTAGAAAAATATTTCAATTTTTCTAACATCACAGTAAATTCAAATGGTTTTTTTTTCTTTCTCCCTTTCTTTTTAAAATTAGAATACAATTGAACTATTTTAGAAATGATTGCTTTTTGTTTTTGTTTCCTTTTTTTGCTTAGTAAAATAATCACAACAACAACAACAACGACAATAATAGCAATAATAATAATAATAATAACAATAGTAATAATAATAATGATAATAACAATAATAATAATAATAACAATAATAATAATAATAATAACAATAATAATAATAATAATAATAATAATAATAATAATAATAATAAT
>NW_018108404.1:0-1253 GCF_000183805.2 Loa loa | reverse complement strand
AATAATAATAATTAATAATAATAATAATAATAATAATAATAATAATAATAATAATAATAATAATAATAATAATAATAATAATAATAATAATAATAAATAATAATAATAGACTAATAATAAATAATAATAATAATAATAATAATAATAATAATAATAATAATCGATAATAATAATTAATAATAATAATGACAGCAACAAAAAGCATTATCTTATCAGTCATTCTTTGACATGTTGTTCTATCTTTCCTACCAATGATAATGCATATGCAAAAGCTAACATTCAACAACTAATACCATCAATAGTCATTGTTATCATCATTCCTGATATCAGTTGTTGTCTTGTCACATTCTCATATTTGTTATCTTCATCATTTCTTCTTGCTCTATTCTTCCCACCAATAAGATCAATTTAGATCAGGTAATACTACAAATATATAATTGTCGTGAAAATACAATCCCACAATAACAGATAATTTTGATTTTAATAATTACCAATTACTTGTAACATGTATTTAGTTTAATTATTTATGAATCTGCTTTGATTATTTATTGCTTTAATTATAATTATCAATTACTACAATCATTATCTTCCTGAATGAACAGTAATGGATATTGATATGAAATGGATAAAATTCATCACCTTTTCAGATAGATTCCTTATCTTATCAGTGCATTGCTTCTCTGAATATATTTTAAATGTGATAATATAATTTCGTAAAATTATAGATTTTGCATTTCTATTGACATCTTTTATACAATTAATTTCAATTTGCTAATGCTTATTAGCTGATTTGTTATCTGTTCATCTAATCATTATCATCTAATCATCTAATCATTGTTATCTGTTTCCATTTTACTCTCTCTTTATTTTTGTTAAATTTGTTCCCTTTTTAATTTATTATAAAATTACTTTTTTTTTTTTTGCATTTTCAGCATCAAAAATCATCCCTCTACTGTTTAACTTTTAAGTTTAATTTTTAAGTTATTAATTACAATTAAATGGATTGTAATAATTATAAAATTTAGGCAATTATTAAAGCAAATTTAAAATAAATATTTTAAATGAGATGAAAAAAAGAGCGGAGATGTTTACTCTCTCTCTCTCACCTAGCATTTTTAGATTTTTGTTTGGAACATTTCTTGCTTTACGTTTTCGAGGATAAGCTAATTATTGCTTACTAATTAAATGAAAATGATACTTTTGATACAATTATCCCATATGCTTTGTCTTTTTTTTTTTTNTTTTTTTTTTTT
>NW_018108403.1:109121-109973 GCF_000183805.2 Loa loa | reverse complement strand
ACACATCCTTTTATAGGTTCATTATCTCTTAATTCAACTGCAAGTCCTAGATCAGATATTCGGACATGGCCTGAAACATAATTACATTACCATTCTCTTGCAGCAACTTATGGAGTGGACATTAAAGATAACAGTAGCTCGAGTCTAGCCGGCTTGTATTTGAATCGTTCCGATATATTACCAAATGGGTTTTAATTTAATGGTGACGGATTTTCCATCGCCACTCATTTAATTTTTAAACAAACAAACAAATTTCCCCCGATAAAGATAAAACAGAAAACTAAAACAACCGTAATCATCAAGAAGAATATTTTCTGGTTTCAAATCCCTGTAAATGATATGCTCCTTGTGTAAATGTTGTAAGCCGAGAGTAATTTCAGCAGCATAAAACTGCACACGCTTTTCTTCAAATCCACCAGGTATTAAATTGTACAAGTGGAACTTCAGATCACCTGGAAAGAACTACATCTATTCGCATCTACCATCTCTTTCTCATACTTCGTCCTACCTTTATCTTCTACCTCCAAGAACAGCAAACAGATTAAATGTGATGCAGATAACAGGTAACACAAAACATTGTCAATCACGTTAATGTCGAAGCACAGATAATTTCAGTGTTGTTTGCTTTATTTGAAACTCTTGCTTGTGTTTCATCCAACATTTCATCTGTCATGAAAGCAATTGTCGCGATAAATTTCTTCATTTGGCTTCGATGAAATCATATTTGGTTTTTAAATCCTGACCTCAGCTGTAGTATTGATGGAGGCACAGCAAATATTGCTGATTGAATTGATCTGCAACTTTTTTTTGAAAAATTATATTCTGTCGACTGTTTGCATTAAATAGCGGTAT
>NW_018108403.1:95540-108841 GCF_000183805.2 Loa loa | reverse complement strand
CCACCAGGTATTAAATTGTACAAGTGGAACTTCAGATCACCTGGAAAGAACTACATCTATTCGCATCTACCATCTCTTTCTCATACTTCGTCCTACCTTTATCTTCTACCTCCAAGAACAGCAAACAGATTAAATGTGATGCAGATAACAGGTAACACAAAACATTGTCAATCACGTTAATGTCGAAGCACAGATAATTTCAGTGTTGTTTGCTTTATTTGAAACTCTTGCTTGTGTTTCATCCAACATTTCATCTGTCATGAAAGCAATTGTCGCGATAAATTTCTTCATTTGGCTTCGATGAAATCATATTTGGTTTTTAAATCCTGACCTCAGCTGTAGTATTGATGGAGGCACAGCAAATATTGCTGATTGAATTGATCTGCAACTTTTTTTTTGAAAAATTATATTCTGTCGACTGTTTGCATTAAATGCGGTATTGATTTTTTTAAAATTTATTTCAGATTATTATCACTCCTTTTGCTGCATTTTATGACTGATTATTTTCGACTTCACCTGCTTATAACTTCTTAATACTGTTTACAAACAACTTGAATGCGCAGAATTCTGAAGTTATTTCTGATGAAGATCTGGAAAACACTAGCGTTTCACGATACGATAGGATCTAAATGATCGGCTTGATACTGTTAACCACATATTTTCATCTTTTTTTCGTACTATTTCAAAAGTCCTTAAAAATTTTTGAAATAAATTCACAAGACGTATAAAGAAGTACACATATGTGAAGAATACAAATTATATTTAAGCTGGCATATTGAAACTACTGTAACTGAAAATCCTTTATTGATCCGTATGCTTGCAGCATTTGGATGATTGTCATTATTGATCAGGGATTTTTTTGCTAATATAGCATTGGAAATTAAGTTGGTTCGAAATACATCCAACTTTGAACACCGTTACTTCCTGAACACTAACTTCTCTAGCGGTGACAAAATTTCTGATGCAAATGTCATTAAGAGTTCTGTTGACACTTAATATTTATGAATGATCGATGCAGCGTCCTGCACACAATCCGGACATTTAATGGCCAAATTTCTAGACTGTGTTTTCATTCATTGGAAGATGTTGGTAAGTTAAGGTAAAGCCAACAAACGATGAGACGAGATAATTTTTGGAAAATTGCTAAAGTTTATTTATGTTTCCGATTGAAAGTTCTCGAAGTCATCGCTATCGAAGTTAGATTCAATAAAAAGTAAGTGAAAATTTTTGAAGCGGCTGTTAGACACCTGCTGCAATTGTATTCGGAAGCACGATATTAGGTACTAAACAATTTCTATATTCATTTATGCATAAACAATGATGAGTACTTTAGTTTCGGTCATTTTAATAAGCACTCTTTAATAAGCCTAAGACACACGTAATTATTCATGCATCAAGGATGTAAAAATATCTAGATGATAGCTTTTGATACAAAAACTGTGACAAAATTTGGCATTAATCCTATCGGAGTGTTATGTGGAGAGAACGAAGGGGAATTTATAAGTAAAATATTGGACGACGTGTTTCTTTCTTTTTTTTTATAATTTCTATAAATTAAAACTAAAAAGATATGAATGGCACTGAAAGAGTAAATGAGTTATCAACGAATGATGGAAATGGGAACGGTATTTTGGGTTTTGGATGAATTCATTTTCGATATTCATATTTGAACTCATTCTATATGCTACTCAATTTAGGAATACATTGGTCATCGTTGCAGTACTTCTTCAACACTCTTTACATGACGTTGCTAATTATTTTCTTGTATCATTAGCATCTGCTGACTTTTTGGTGACATTTAAATAATTCTCAGAGATTTGGAATTGCCCTTTCTAAGAGAAGTTGTGTGTATAGTTGCTATATTTGAAGGATAATGACAGAATATACATATATCTACCTAAAGTTTTAATAACCTTTGTATACATATATTGAACAAGAAATTATGATCTTTGTTCTAACAAATTCTTGGCGAATTTTGAAGTGAACCAAATATTTAGCCATATCTGGATATCAGTACGGAAACTAAACAACAGAAAACTATCACTTATAAGAAGAGGAGGAAAATATCGGTATTGATTCTAATTGGTGCAAATGGTGTCTTCACAAGAGTTTGCTACTCCTGAAGTAATATAATACAATATTTGTTAACATTTTATATAGCGTTTTATCCCATATCATTTGTTACATATTTTAAGGTATGTTTTCTACTGCTCATGTCGAGAGAAAAAGGAAATGATTGAAATAAGGAAACAGAATTTGAATGGACTTCGATATGCACAGTCTTTCGCCTCCTCTTCACGATATCGTTTCCTTCTTTCTTTCTCTCTATAAAATCCGTTTTGAAAAACTATCAATCAATTCGGTAGGCTTTTTCATGTTCCATTTTATTTTGAAATCTGATTTTTGCACAGATATTTCAGGGCAAATATTATTAAAATAAAGTCCCACAGCTCTCTTTTCACCTCAATACTGCTTTCTCAACTATTTAGGTGCACTTTCTCAGTGAATTTCTCTGTTTACTGGGAAAAAACTGCATTATACATGCAGTCAAAATTGATAGTTTGTTCATCCTTTATGTTTGGTACTTCATCCTTTTCATATACTTAATTCAAGTTCAACAAATATTCTGTCTAATTTTTGCACTTACATTTGAAAAATTTGATAACCCGTGAAAAGAATGTGCTTTTTATATGCAAAATAAAGGTATTACCTCAAATATATGAGGATGAAGTTTTTACTGTTCTTACAACACAGAATTTTAGTTTCAATCTTAGATCTTTGCCTTGTATGATGAAACAGGATTTTATTTTATTTTCGTTTAATTTCCTTTTTGTTTACTTGTTCCTTCTTGATATTTTGGAGAAATTTAAAGTATTTGCAATCCTTCAGATCAAAATCTAAAAACTGTTTTGTATCATAGTAGCTGCAGCAATGCTAGATCGATTACACTTCCACATATTCTGTAAGACAGTTGTTATTTAAGTATTAAAGAATAATTTAGGATTCAATAAATATATAAAGCCGTTTTAGACAAAATCTCTTAACTGCTTGTCTTTCCCTTAGCTTGGAAAGTTTCCCAGGTCAGTTCATACTTCTGGAATTTTGGCTTGGATTATTTCTTTGTAATTTGTATTTGGCCACTATTTTTTGCGCTTTCAACAGCTTCCATATTCAATATTCTTGTTATTTTTATTGAAAAATATTCAAGAATTAAAATTTCCATCAATTTACCAAAGTCTAACACATCGATAGAGTTGCACGTAATGAATTACAGATATATGGCAATAGCATAGCCATTCCTTTATGCAGATCTTACTACCAGTTTGGAAAAAAACCGAAAATAATGATTCCCGCTCTTTGAATTACCTCCGGTATTGCCGATTTACCTAAATTGTTAGGAATAAACAGTTGTGCAGATAATGTCAGTTTGCTGATCTTCCCTAAACTTTGTTAGATGAACTGATTGTTAAAGTGGAGTTATATTGTTGAAGAGTTCTAGCGTATTGGACTCTTGCTGCTTAGTACTGTAACACTTACTGATTCATTCAAACATGCAAAAAAAAAACGCGAAAAAAATGAGACTAGATATCGTTTGATTATTGATATTTAATTCTATCTGAACTTAGACACTGATAGAGAACATTTTTTTTTTTCAGAATGAAGTTATAACCTTAATGAAAACTTCATCACGTATGTGGTTGCAGTAGTATGGATTCACAAATCTTTTCTTTATAATCATATCATCGATATCATCACTCTTTTTATCATGTACAACAACTGCAGTACTTTATATCGTAATACTCTTGTCGGTTACCAACAAAAAGGCAGAAAGGCAAAGAGTGGAAGTAAGAAATTGTCAATCAGTTCAAATGATATTTGTAATGCGTAAATTGGTTGGTTACCATTTCTTTGGAAACAATTCATCACTTCATTTGAAAATTAAAGTATTTTTCTGCACTTTTTTGAGAGATTATGTATAATGCTTCTGTTCATTTGGTAATTTCCCAGAAGTGCATTAACCCTTTGTTACCGCAATTTTCCAGACGTTAAATGCCTCATATTGTATCAAATAAAACTTCAAAATTTGTAGAAAACGTTCATCTGGCTGAGCAGTATGAGAAGCATTTTAAACTTAATCTAGCATTACTTATGTAAATTATATATTTACTTAATTTGTATCCGAAAAAAAAGAATTGTATGGCAAAAATAAGAAATGAAATTAGGCATTCAGGAAGTTCGAAAATTTAGATGATTTGAAATTCTGCAAAGATTTTTTTTTAAAAAAGGAAATTTATTTTTTTTTTTTAAAAAGGAAATTTATCGAATTCAAATCAGATCGAGTAAATATTCATTCAGCTTTTCTAATTCCAATTAAAAAATTTTTGTGGAATAATTGTAGTATAAGAATTTGGCTATAATTTTTATGCAAACTTATTTGCAACAACATTTTATTTTGCAAAAATAAATTATATTTTGCTGGGAATGAAGAGAGGATAATTTCCAACGGATTTCATTATATTATTCAGAAAATTTAAATTTCGCTCCTAAAAAGGCAGCTCAAAGAATATGATTGGTTTAATTGTTTTTATCTGATCAAATATTTATCATTTCATTTTAATTAGTGAGATAGCAGCATGCATAACATAATAAATGATATAGTGATTTCAGATATTTTCAGCATTACTTCCGTTATCTGAGAATAAAAGTATGAAAATCGTTTCTCTGTCTGTCACTCAATTACATTATTGGAGGAAAGCAAGATATAGAACTGAAAATAGAAACAATGTTAGCTTTTTTCTAGAAAATTTCATATTACCTTTTGTACTTTAAATTTTAAAATAATACTATTTGGGAAAAAGTAACCTAATCGTGCTGATGCTTTATTACTAAAAACACTTAACATATGTTCCAGCCTTATTTATTTCCTGAATTCAACTCATCAATTAACTCCTAAATATCCTTAGGAAAGCTTACGGTTGTCAGTAATTTAAAATTTCCTTATTCAATTCATCCAACAAAATTCTATTGATGATTTCTTACCTTATATCGACAACCTTTGTGATTAACAGTGATCACTGCACAACCAATATTGGAATGATAATAAGTAGAATATTTTGGAAGAAATCAAATTATATGCGACATTGCAGGAAAGAAGGTATTACTTCTTATCCTCCCATCAGCAACATGCACTAATTTCTTCTAGAGCTTATAGCAGGTAATAGCTCAAATTGGTTTGATTAAGAATACTGGGCAGCATTCATTAATATAAGTTTTCAAAAATTAAATTAGACATATTCCTCCCAGTTAATACCATGGATGCAATCTCTTTCACCTGAGTTTACATAAAAGTAAGGTTATAAAAAATTTATAAGACATTATCAAAATATTACTTTGTTGGGGAAGATCAAAGAAAAATAAAATATGAGAACCTTTGTAATAATATAATCAGATTACAAGGTTATCTCGACTAATGTTTATTTTTATTACTGTTATAATTGGCATAGGTATTTATGATATTTCTTTAAATATTATATTCTTGAGATTTTGAATTTAAAATTTGCATATTAGATAAGAATTAAATGCTGGACTGAGGTTGGTGCGCGCGCTATACATCACTTCGGACGAGAAACAAACATTGTCAATTCTGAGTGTTGAAGAAAGTTTTTCAGTGACTCTTTGTATTTCTTTGTATTTTTATAATTTTTAACGCTTGTCTACATTCCTAATTTATTGATGGAAAACAACCAGTACAAGTATTAGTGACTTAACAAACAGGTGAAATATGATGGAATTATTAAAAGTTAGAAAATAGTTACACTGATAGTAATCATAGAGGTACTCGTGCTCTGGAAATTAAAACATTAGCGAAAAATGACAATAAATTTGGTCGCAATAGTTGGTTAGTTTAATACTCTTCTTTGGGAAATTTTAAGTCAATTTTAAAGTCGAAATTTAAGTGAATGTTTTTGTTGCTTTGATTTGATGATTACAGCTTAGAAATATGCTTCAATAAAATGTGTCTAATTCGGATCATTTATACCAATGTTCCTGTTTTATCACTTCTATTTTTCACTTAACATACAATCCAAGTATTTGGTAAATATACTCATTTTAATACATTTTAATATAATGTACTCATTTTAATAATATTTTAATAAAGATTAATATTTTAATCCATTTTAATAATTTATATATTCTAATTTAATATTTTTTCTAACATTCCGATTGAGGTAGTAAATTTAAAATATTCTAAATCTTGAATATAAAAAAGTAAAGCTATTCAGATATCTCTTTTTAATAATTTGAAAAAAAGGAAAAAAAAACAACGGAGAAAAAGATCGTTCGACTGCACGTGCATGATATTTGCATGCCCACTCTACTTTTTTTTTGTTTCGTATTTGCAATTTGCATTTTCAGTTCAGCACTAAATTTATTGTTTTACATAATTTTCAAAGAACGAAATTATTGTGCACTGCGAAAACAATGTTAAATTGCCATTCAATTTTTAATTTCCGTATTAACATGTAAACATGGAATAATCGTATGATATCATGGATTTTACTTTTGCGTCTGTGTCCTGTACTTATGTTTGAAGTAATTATCACGTTATTGTTACTTTTGTTTCACGTCACCTTATTGAGGAAACACACCACGTATGGCAGTTTGTTTTCAGAAACGGAAAACTGCTGTAGCAAACGTTTTAACCGATTTATAATTTGTGAACTTAGCTAAATAAAGGTATGAGAATAACAAGATAGTTTAAATTGAAATATTTGTCAGGATTTGATGGAACCGAATGCCGAATTAGAGTATTGCAGTTGCTTCTGGAATAGAAAATTCGCCCTATCGTTTGCTTTCCGAAATGTGCAACCGATAAGACAGACAGGTTCATAATCGACATAACTACTAATCACATTGTTCTGTCTGATGATGATCATTAAAAGTATCCTGGAAGATAAAGGGAGAATTGCGCTTCATGCTGAATATTTCTAATAACATTGAAACATTTCCTTAGAAAATTCATCAAATTCAACTATTGAAGAAAGTATTATAAAATAAGAAGGAAAGTGATATCGAGTTAAAGAATATCTTAAAGCGTCATTAACAAAGTCAAATATATAAAAATAGTAAAATGTGCTTTAAATTTTGAACTTGTATGCCTTGAAGAAATTATGCTAAATAAATCTTGCAATGAACTCAAAAATGTCTTGTGGATTGCAATACAAGGGGAAGTGTAAATTCTCTTCCCAAAATTTTTTCTTTTTTTTTCTTAATATTCATTAAATTGGAAAGATGCATAATGCACTATTACGAACTTCCTACTCAACTTGGATTTTTTTCATATCGGGATCAGAGTAGCATGTTTTAGACTAAGTATGAACCATGAGACGCCTTTCAACTCCAATTGCTCATTAATCATTGTATAATGGAAAGAATAAAAGTTTAGTAGGAATGAAAAGACTCAAATTGTTGTTAACCTTTTGCATCTCATGTGTTCCAAATTGATTAAGTTTAAGAGAAAAAAAGTTCCTCATGATCTACGATCTCAAAATGCTATAACAGTCTTGCAGCAATTCGATTTAAAATCTTTTGTATAAAATCTACATGAAATAAATGAGTCACAAAGTAGCTTGTTGAACTCCTGAGCAAATCATTTGTCTCTTATTTTATTTTCCCAATAACCTTATGACCAGCTGATCCAAACAGCTTTTAACTAATGAAAAACATTCCTATACCTTTATATCTTTATACCGCATTCGGCCATTATGATCTTTGCTGAAGAACATAAACTTTATCCTGTGATATGTTTGAGTTTTTTCTCCAATATCCATGGTATTATGATAGGATTTTGAAAGCTGTGAGAACTCTCTTGATATCCTCCCTCAACTACCATAAAAAATCCAAAAGTCAATTGATTAGTTGCATATAAATGCTGCAAAAGTTTTTGGGTTTGATTAATATTAACTTTGAAAAGACTCTTGCAAATATATCTGAATACTTTATCAAGTGTCAACGAATAGCAAGTTCGATATGGTTCAATTCCCATATGAGTCATTGCGTTGCATTTCTTGTCTTTCACCTCTATCCTTAGCTATTCTTTCTAACTTAGCTCTCAAACATTAATTCAGATATCCTACTCTATTGATCCAAGTTTTCGTGACAATTTTAAATCATCATTACTTGCTCTCGTCATATGGGCTAATTTGAACACTTCCATCTATGTAACAGTTGATATTTCAAAACTGACAGACTGCCAATGATATCACATAAGTTTCTCCAGACTAATAAAATTCAGTTAAATCTTTGATTCAGATTTGAGGTGAAAATCTTTGAATTCCTATAAATCTTCGAACTACCTGTCTTGTTCTGATAGTATATTTAGATGCACCACTAGGTAGTACTATTTTATTTCACACAAGCTTTTATCGAGTAAAACATCAGATCCGAGGAAATTTACTATCGCGTAATAAAATTAATGATCACTCAAAACAGAAAGTAGAATAAACGAAAAATGATGAAAAGTAAGCAATAAAGATATGAAGTAGTACGATGGTATTTTCAGGTTTCCACGCATGCCTTGCTAGTATTAAATTTGTCCCAATAAAATAAATCATGTTATTCAACAGAGCAGTTTTGTAGAGAAATTTTAAAATGAGGAAGTTGAAATGACAACTTTAAGGACAGTAAAGGACAAGCTGTGCAAGATTCGTTTTGTTAGAACTAAATCACCGGAACTTATATCATTTATAACTTTCATGTCCTCAGAGTTGATTTTTAGAACATAAAAATCATCATGAAACAAATGTGGTTATCAAAGTTAGAACTGATAAATACAAATCATTAAGCATAGTAAAGTGTACTCGAGATCGAGAAAGGACAATAACAATACAGTGTTATTGTGAGTGTAATATAACTACTTAATAGTTTAACGAATAATGCTTGGAACGTTTAATGAGCAATGTTGAAAAGCTGAAGAAAAATTCTGTCCTTAAAAAAATTTGTCTTTTACTGCTAAAGTATTTAAAAGAGGAGTCAATTCTTCAAATAATGTTAGAATGGCAGCCAATTCAAATTTAATTAAAACAATCCCTCTTCCGTCTTTGTTTTGCTGCTTTGCGGTAACGACTGAGAGAAGTAAATATCTAAACATAAATAGTACCATTTATATATGGTACTATTCATGTTCACATTCTTTACTGCAACAGTAACAGTGGTAAACAGACGGAACGATAAGTGGGTGTGGATGAAGAAGAAGGAGGGAGTTAGCGGAAAGAGTGAAAAAGATGGGAAGGGGTAAGAGGTGGAGAATTCTAGATGAGCTCAAAATGATGGGTTTGATGGGAACAGAGATGGATGAAGAGCGACTCCAATACTGCTACAATTACAGTATGAGAGTGGAATCCATAGGGCGTGAAATAAAAGGAGCGTTATGGATTGGGATGGTGGTAGGTGGAGCATCTTGGGAAGTGATAGCTTGGAATCCGAAAGCCTGATTTCATATCAGTTTTTGATTTCCCCAGTGATTCAAGGCTTCTCCCAACAGCACAACACGGAACCTCTCTTATCTAGTTCCAGTGCTTCCTATTGCAATTCTTTTCCAACGTCAGTTTTCTTTTTGCGCAAAAATTTGGTTGAAATTGACGAATTAGTTGATCCCGAGAGGCGTGGTTTTTTTTTCTTGTCAACACCAACCAATACATAGGCGAACAAATCCACAAGCTTGGCAAATACATACACACACATGCAAGCACACACACGCACACACACATACACAGACATAGACGGACGCAAATATATGCACAGGATATCCAGGAATCAAGCAATAGTGAGGGAAGTTTTACTGGTTGAATGTTTAAGCGGCTTTTCACGTTTTCCAAGCAACAGCAGCGGTAACATCAGATCGGTACCGTTGACAGGAAAGAATTTCAACAGGGCAGTAAATGTTCTGTATCGAGCGCCAGTATGATGTTTGGTTTCCAAGATGCAACCTTACTAAGACAGATGAAAGACGAACCACTTGGGGCTGCATTACGTACCCAGTGGAATCCGGCAGCAGCAGCAGCAGCAGCCGCAGCAGCAACGGTGGTGGACAGTTCGCCGGTAAGGTGAGCGGTCATATTGATAGGCGTCTGTATATATCTACGCATATCAAGCTTTAAAACTGGAATTGAGTCTGGTGGATAATTGAGGGTGAAAAATGCCGCTGGCAACAGTTAACGCAGTCCCAGTGTCCCTGTGAAGGGACCTCCGTGTCGCCATTAACTCTCTTCCACAACAAAACATATCCCCCTCCACAACTAATTTTAATTTCTTGTTCTAACAATAATTCCCCGTTGGATTTCTCCCCGTCCTACTACTTCGACATGATTATTTCCAGTGGATTCATCTAGAAACCTGAAATTCTCTTATCTATTTTCTTTTCTCACCCTTTTTTTCACTTTTCTGTATTCACACATCCCAAAACTGAAACATTGCAATACCAGCGGGACTCGTATTTCCGAGTATTTCTTTTCTTCCTCCGCCCTATTACAACTCCCACATCCCACCATTTTATCCATATTGAACTTTCTCATCCCACCCAGTGGTTGTTGAATTATTCTTCCATCACAAGGAAACCCTTATTTTTTCCGTTCCTGTATTTCATTATACCATTACATAATGAGCGGATAGTAAATATCATGCATGCAAACTAGGCTTCATTGATTATTTGACTTTCACAATGATAAATGCTCTTCTGAATATTTAAACGCAATTTTGGCAGATTTTTTTTTGAACCAGAACAATTCAAAATAGGATGAGCAACCTCATATTTATATTCGCATAAAAGTTTAAGATAACATCACGTTTCAGTGCCCAATTAGCACGAGCTCATTTCGAGAAGCATCCACCCAATAATTTGCGCAAAAGCAATTTCTTTCATTTCGTCATAGCATTATATGATCGGGCCGGGCAACCGGTAGAAATCGAGAGGACACAATTTGCAGATTTTGTGGAAAAGGAGCGTGAAGTGGACGGACAGGATACTCGGAATGGTATCCATTATCGGTTGTGGCTTGCATATGCTAACGGTCAGTTAATTAACAAATTGTTTATTCAAGTATTTAACTTCGCCCTGATTTATAACAATCAAAATTTTTATATTGATTGTAATTTATCTATCAAACTTTTAAACATTTTTAGGTTTACGCGCAGAGCAAGATCTGTATGTTCGTCTCGTTGACAGCGTTTCCAAGCAGGTATGAGCCATATTGATTTAGCAATTTAAATTCAAATTTTTAAAAAAAATTCAAGGCTTCTTGGTGCATTACATTTTGAAGCAACCGCAATATCATGTTTATAAATATTTGTGTGGGAAGCATATGTTAACAGGTGGTGCAACGATTTCAGCCTCTTTTGACAACGTAAAAACAATTTAATTACTGCTGTGTAGCTTTCAGTGGTAAAAAAATGTCACACATACTATTAATTGTAACTGTAGCATATTTCCTACTATTTTGTCATTTATCTGTGCCATTTTTAGCAACAAGTTGTCACTTTCATAAAGGATAAGTATTCTTAAGCGAAATGATTTTTTCTCTTATCTAAATATTGTAGGCTAATGTTGTCACCAAATGCAAACCTCAAAACATTCGAATTTTCTAAATATTTTATTGGATTGGACCTGAATAAGATATATAATAACATTGAAAATCGAAACAAAATATTGATTTGGACTATTGCTATGCTTGACGATTTTTATCTAATTTTTTTTTCTTCTTTTAAATGTCTGAAGTTTACCGCCACTCTGATTGTCGCACAAAATCTAAAAGATATTCGAAATTTTCTCAATTGTATTCTCTGTATCCTTTTTTACCTAAGTTTGTAATATATCAATTAGAACTTGGAAGGTTTCTTTGATAAATTGTTGTCGTGGTTTTCTTATATTTAACATTGATAGTTTGTAAATTCTGCATGTAATTCTCGTTTTCATACTTTTTTAGCAATATTTACTTTTTGTAAGCAATCTTATACTACCCATTGTCTACTGCTCACACTAAAACTCGTTTATTTTATCATATAATATGTGTTTAAGAATCATACAGCACCATTTTCTCACAGTTTGTGATCATTTTATAGGCTATAGCTTACGAGGGACAAGATAAGAATCCTGAAATGTGTCGCGTATTGCTAACTCATGAAGTAATGTGCAGGTATTTTTTTTATCCGATTAATTTCTGTAATCATGATAGATAATTTGAATGTTCGAAATGTGAATGAAATATTTAATATTTGTAGTCGTTGCTGTGAGAAGAAAAGTTGTGGCAATCGTAATGAGACACCCTCTGATCCGGTTATTATTGACAGGTATGTATTATTTTACTTGTATTTAACACAACACCTCTAGCCATAATTAGTCCACTTGCTGGACCATTATTCGTCCTACTGTAACTAACACTCCTCCATTTTGTTTTCATTCTTCCAATGCTTCCATTTTGAATGATCTTGTCTACTGGTAACCAGCCAATTAATTAATTAATTAGGTATGATTAATATCCTTCATTTTGATGCCTATTTTGCTTATGTCAATTTTGAAAAGAATCAAATACCAGTAGAAGTAATCGCACTAATTGATACATACATTTAGCTGATAGGAGTCTCAATTTTTCCTACTTTTGTTGGACAAAATTAAAAGATTTAGGGTTATCTATTTGGAAGGCTGCAAATAGGGGATGAAAATTCTTAAGCTTTTATGACCGGGGTTTGGTAACATAAAAGTGTATGAATGCTCGTTGACCAGGATAGAAGACCACTGAGCTAAATTAGATTTTGCCATCCTGGGATGGATATTTATGGGTTTGAGTGAGGCAAATCGAAAATGAAGCCTAGTATGATACCAAATAAATCCCTTAATATTGTTTGTTCATCTAATCTTCTTCCACTACTCGACAACATTCCAAAATCTTTGAAGAACCGATTTTGCACAGTTATTTATTAGTGCAATTCGTACCATAATTTCCACCTTCATTCCACTTAATGAAATCAAATAAGAAATAAATTAGTAAATAAATTTAGTTGCGACGAAAATTTCACTTGGCATTCTTCAAAGCTTCCAATCTATTGCCATATTTTAAAACAGTTCACAATTGAAACAAGAGAATGAATCTGTAAATCACTATTATTTTTAAACAATATTGTTAAACAGGTACCACTGCTCACAAAAAAAAAAAAAAAAAAAATGTAATTTTTTTAAAGATTGTAAATAAACTCCTTGCAATGGAAGATAATATGTGAACTACATATAAAATAAAGTAACAAACTGC
>NW_018108403.1:65262-94988 GCF_000183805.2 Loa loa | reverse complement strand
TGAACTACATATAAAATAAAGTAACAAACTGCAATTTGGTTAAAATTTAACTTTTTCCCACACTCACCTTAAACTTATCATGCAAGGACGAATTTAACTTTCCGAATTATGAAAAACACTTTTTAAAACTTTCAGGTTCTTCTTGAAATTCTTTCTCAAATGTAATCAGAATTGTTTAAAGAATGCTGGCAATCCTCGCGACATGAGAAGGTTCCAGGTATGTGCTAAGTTCAGTTAAGATACAGAGCAATGGGAAACGTTACGGTCTTAATGAATTTCAAATCAGCTTATACTTAATTAATTTGAAAAAGCTAGGTTAAATTGAACCACTAGAAAAGCTATGCAAGTTTCAGTGGCACGCATGAAAATATTGAGAAAATGTGTATTATTTTGAAAAATCTTCAACTTATTAAGCATGCGATAGAAAGTAAGATTAATGTAGTGCTAATGAAACATATGAAACATGGAATGGAGTAAGTTAATAAAACAGGTGGTTTATTAGCGATAATTTGCATAAAGATGGAACGGTCAGTTTGTTTCGTGGTGCATTGAATTAGGATAAGCGGCATGTGCTTGCGCATTGTCACATTAAAACGACACAATCAATCAAATTTCTTCGCAGATGACCTCTCACCTCTTCCAGTCGTGCATATCATCATTTCTTCACTTTCTGCATCTGTCAGTGTTATTCGCAATTTTGTTTAAAAATTTGAAAATTCCATTCTGATATTCATCCGAGAATTAAAATTCGTAACAATCATTTCTTAACTTTAGGAATAGATTAGGGTGTAGGATTTCGTTTCCATTATGATAGACAAATTTTTAATTGGAAAAATACTTTGCAAATTCACTATCAATAAAAGACTCGAAAGAACTTCCAGCAACGATTTAAATGAGCCTCCTCATTTTCTAGGTGGTATTGGGCACAACAGCACGCGTAGATGGTCCTTTATTAGCCATATCAGATAATATGTTCGTTCACAATAATTCGAAACATGGAAGGAGAGCAAAACGTGTCGATCCATCTGAAGGTTAGGCCAATTTTATGATTAGATATTGACAAGAATGTTAATTATCTTCAATGTTACTTCAAGGCTTATTGCAAAATTTAATGAATTTTAAATCCTGCTTCACTCGTTCCTGTGAGGATTTTATAAAATTTAACTTTTACTTGAAAATGAAGTGTTGTTGGATATTTGACATGTTTAGTCGCAAGCAACGGTAAAATGGTAAAGCAATTAGAAGAGGACAGTTAAGGATGGATTGGGAGGAATAAAGGATATGAAGTGTGCTCATCATTGACAGGCTTGTGTAACTCACTGCGATACACTAGAATACCAAATTTAATTAGTGGTCGGAAGCACATAATTATGCTATTGAGATCTGCTGTTCCTTGGATGATGACTCTGAGGTATTTACCTCTTTCGGATTAACAGTAGTCTGGAAAGACTACATAATAGTATCCTTTTTCTTAAGTGTATTATTGAATTTAATTGCAAATATTTGATTGGAAAAGGGGATCACAATAAAGATTTGGATTTGTTATCATTAATTTATTGTTGGAAGTAGAGAGATGGGAATTTCCACTCATTTTGTTAATTTTTTATTGCAGTTTCCTTTTTCAATTCATCAAATTTCATCAGTTGCAAAATCTTGTAAAGTAACATCCAAACATGAAAAGTGTTTTAGCGACTTGATGTTTGTCAAAATGTTAAATATGAGCCATGCAAATGAGGGAGTCATTAATATTGTTATAATGATAGGTCTCACTTTTTTGAATGCTTTTCATTGGGGCCACAGCTGTTGTCATTTCTTCATTTATCCTATTATGACTTTCAATTCAATTTACCATCCCAAGTACCATCCATGTTTAGCTTAATTCGCATGCGGAAATTGATGAATTGGTGGGTGAGGATCGTAGTTGAAAGGGATCGTCAGAACATGTAAACTTAGCAAAGTAAGCCTCGAAACATGCCGCCAATGATAAAAAACATTTGATCGACTAAAAGCTAACTTTCTTGTCCGTTTATTGATAGCCTTTAAATGCGATGTTTTTATGAATCAGAACGGAACTTGAAGTCGATATTCCTCGGCAGTTAAAAATTACAGGCCGGAAAAGTCATCCATTGATTTCCTTAGAAAAAAAAATTCCTGAAAATATGCGACCAAAATTATTACTCTAGTTATATATATATATATATATATTCATTTATATATCAAGGAAACTGGTTGAACAATTCAATCATCCAAGCTGGGCCATTTGAAATATGCAAATGAGAAGAGAATAGTTAAAGAAAGTGAAGGATGATCCATATCTGCAGTTCTATCCGATATTACCCTGTTACCAAAAATGTGACGACCATGAAATGTTATGTTATATTTGTATATGGTTATGGATGGGAGGATATATGGATGTTAGATTGATTGTCAGACCTCATTTAGACATGGCTTCACCCATAAAATGGTGCATAAAATTTCGCAGCCAGGGTAACTTTATCTAAGTCGAAAATCTTCATCGATATGTTTCCTTCCGCACTGACAGCGAGCACTGTGAAGTGAATTATGCTTATGCAAATAAAGCATTTCCATTCAAAATACTTTTTTAAATCGAATCTCATTTTATCAATACTCACTTCGACAGCTCACCTGTCTGTTGGCTTTCAGTTGTTTTTATCAGTGAGTTGCTTGAGCAAAAAAAAAAAAAAAAAAAATGGATAAATGTCTAAGGACTACTATGACAGTTTGTAATTGAACAGCATGTATTTTCTTGGTAATTCTTGAAGTTGTCAGTAAAGCTATGCTGGAAAAAGCTATCAGTTGGGCAGCTCTTCCTATCGATTTCCTTTCCGTTACACGCATGAAAGTCTGCTACCGTAATCGTTGTCAGCTTTCAATTTGTTATCGCCTTAACGAACCTCCATATGGATTGCCATCATCTTTAGTACTGAAAATTAAGTGTTCTAAGGGCTATTACCGCTCATTTTCAAATCTTACAACTGTTTGTCATAGTGATGCTGTTGAGATTTCCTGTAACAACATAAATACTTTAAATAAAATCCCAAGTTTTCGTAAATTGAAAATCAGGCATTTACTTTACGTATCAATTTATATGCTATTGGAATAGTTGATCTTTACAACAGGTAAGTTTCCAAAATATTGTGAAATTTTTGGGAAATTAATTTCTCCAGCTTTACCACAACTAAGGAGCATCAATGCAACAATTACATTCCAGATATATCGGACTCCTCAGATGTCGCGGTAACGTCGAATCCAGTAATTAAAGCAATATGTCCCAGTGAAGGTTGGACGCAAGGTGGTACATCAATTATTATCATTGGTGAAAACTTCTTCGAGGGTCTGCAGGTTGCATTTGGACCCACTACTGTTTGGAGCGATGTTCGTGAATCTCCTTTTACCTGAATTTTAAATGAATTAACAAATAATGCTTGCAAAAATATGCATTACTTGCCATTTCTTACATTCATGCCATTCTTCTTCGAAGTAATAAACAGTCAACTGAACTGAATTTGATCCCTTCGTTTCATTTTGAAATAGAAATTCAAATAGAAATTTTGTATTTCCTATTATCGTCTATTCTTTGTACTTCAAAATCTCATCTAGCTATTTTAGCAGTCTTCTTTGTGTTTGGCAGTTTTTTTTTTCCATTTCGGAATGATCTCTTCCATTAACGATAACTATAATAACTAGCTACATGATGACCCAGTCAGAATATGTATATGTTCCAACTTAATATGTTTCAACTAGCAACTTAAAATTTATTATTTTCCGAAGATTTTGAATTTGCAAAAGTCGCAGGAACCGATGAACAACTGTTTTTTTTTCAAATATAAGGCTGGAAAAAGGTTTCTTTATTAATGGAGGATTATTTACTTACTTTTGCTTTTAACATACAACAATTTCTTACAGTCTGTGCAAATTATAACACCACATGCGATGCGTGTGACAACACCGCCCCGTCATATGCCTGGTGTTGTTGAAGTGACATTAACTTACAAATCAAAGCAACTTAATCAAGGGAATCCTGGAAGATTTGTATATATCTGTAAGTTTATTCTTTTTTTTTCAACATTAAACTTGAAATCAAAACAGTTGATGGAAAGGTTGTAAGAAAAAAAGCTCTTTCAACCTTTTTCATCCTATATAATATATTTTATAGATATAATTAAATTATTTGATTAAGATACAAACAAAAACATTAATACAGGCGAAATTTTTTAGCACTTTCGGAGCCGAGCATAGACTTCGGTTTTCAAAGACTACAAAAATTGCTGCCAAAATATCCAGGTGATCCAGAAAGGTTACCCAAAGAGCTAATATTAAAAAGAGCTGCGGAATTAGCAGAAGCACTTTATAATAGGTAATACATTTATTTTTCTTAAGCCGATTGATTTTCATTCGTTACCAATTTGAGTCCCAATTTATCTGTCAAAAATAAATATTTGATAAATTTTAGTCAGCAATTTACTTTGCCACCACCACGAACACCCGTTGATCCATTATCTCATTATGCCTCCGCATATACCGCTCAATTTGATACTAACAACGGCAAGTTTTTAAATATCTAACAAATTTCATGCAATGATTAGGATGACATGAGGTTTGTTGTACACATTTATCTTTTCCAAAAGGAAGAAATGAAATTCTGATTGTCAACAGAAATTACCACGTACAGAATTTTGATCGGAGAGAAACTTATGAAATTTTAACGAAAGAGGGGAACCAAAATTAGGTTAGAACCAAAATAGAACCAAAATGTGGAACACAACTCGGTCTCGTAACCTTAGCTATTGGATCAGGAAGTTTTCATCTCCCTGTTCTTTCTGCTATCACTGCTTACTTTGTTGTATCTATCAAATAAATGAAAGGAATGTTTTGTTCAGTGGAACATCTTTGAATAAATCCATAATAAGACTCTATCATTCGACCCACGGAGCGAAGTTATTAGTAGAGGAGACAATGACATTGAAGTATGACACATTTAGCAATGTTTGTGTTCTAAGTTCATGGGATTATATGTATAACTTGAATTACGTAATTTCATGGAAATTCATGTTCAAATTGCAGTAATTGAATTTCCTGTGAAGTCATCACTTAGATCAGAATTACTGAATCATCAGTAAGCTTCTGGAATTCTGTTTTCAGGAATAATCCAGACTTTCCAAAGTATTATCCCTCTTTGTTGTTTTCGGCAAAAACTAATTCATTGTAAAAATTTCTGAAGTTTGTCAAAATGATGAGCTATTTGTAATGCTTGCAGATTATACGCGATCTCATAACTTATCACCACGGGCACTGTCAAGCTACAGCGGTAGTGCAGTACCTCATTCCTTATCTTCAGCAGTGTATCAGGGAACTTATTCCGCATCTGTTAGTGCTTCACCAGCTGCACAGTTTCTCAATGCTCCATCTAGTGAGGCTTTTTAATTATTGAATTATTTTACGCCAATAACAAGTTAAATAAAATGAACATATCTCCACAAATACTGCTTTATCCATTCTTTTGATAAATGCTGTCACCAGTCACTGAGTTTACAACAAAATATAATAATCTTTTTTTTTTCAATAACAGTCTGTTGATAGCAGAAAAATGAGTTTTCTAAATTTTTAGTCGAGTGAAATATTATCATAATTCGAATAAAGATATGAGGAACTGGAGCAATGTGTTTTATCATTTTTTTGAAATCAACATTATTTTGATAAGATTCCTTAATTTTGCCGTACTTTACAACTTTAGAAAATAAATGTTGCAGCTACTACTTGAAATAATTTTTCACTAAAATCCTTCACCAATAACTTTTTACTTTAATTGGAAATTGAAATTTGTAGGTTTTGCACCATTTGGAGCAGTAAACCCATTTGCAGCAGCATCATTTCAAACAACAGCACGACTAACTTGAATTGATTTAACCTGTGAAGTTAGTTATCTTGAATGAATTTTCACATCATAAACATATTTATTTTACATTAATCCATGTACTTATTATAATAAATAAGCACAGATTTGAATACTTTGAAAAAAAAAATATGTTTTCCTCCAATTTAGATAAATTTTTGTGGCAACTGTTCTTCATTTTAGATCCATCAAAGGTAAAATTTAAACAATCAGAAAAAAAAAATGTTAATATATATTAAATTCGATAAATTATTGACACTTAAAGCTAATTGTATTCCTGCACTTTATTGTTTTAAAAGATAAAAATAAGTTATTGGATTATGTGTTTCGAAAGTTTTTTGGAGTGTAGGATTACATGCATCAGCATTCTATATCGATTTACTAAACTAACTTCAGCTGGTAACAATATATGACAGAAGTAACACAAGAATTCTACGATACATGAAACTTGATGTATCTGAGCTTAACATATACTGAACATGCAACTGAAACAGTGGAACAAAACTGGATGTAGTAAAGAGTTGAAATTTATTGAAACAGGTCAGATTGATGGGATAAATTTGATTATGTCTATTCATTTCATTTCAACTCTAGCATTCTTCATGCTAGGTTCATACATCTTGACGTACACCTCTTCCATTAATTACACTCCTTCGGCTAACCTTTTCTCAGCTCACTGATGTACTATAATTATCACTAAATCATCGTTCATTGTTTATTTATATGATAACTTAAGGTCGATTCTAATTGTTATATGGATCAACCATGTCAAAACTTTGATCTTATCTAATATTTCCTGTCTCTTTTCATTTACGATGAACGATATCTGATTGAACAGTAGAATCTATGAAACTCACTGGATGTTGTCATTTCTTCGGTCAAATCTCTCTAGAAAGCAATGCAAAGGAAATCGATCATTTGTCCATTAATTTTGCTTAATCGAAGTAATGAAAGAAAATTTGGTTATTATACATTTTTCAAAGTCATGCATACGTGCGAATATTTGCGATGAATGATATTCTGATTGAGCAGTACCAAGCACTTTACTCTTTCCTACCTGAAAAGGAATGAAAATAATCAAGAACTATCCATTTACGACAAAGAATGCTAGCGTTAAAACGAAGGGAATAGGGTATAATCGAATTTATCGTGTCAATCTAAGCTGATCTAATAAATTTCAACTCTATTCAATCTTCACCTTTATTCTGCTATTTCGTTTGCATGTCCAGTATATTTTAAGTCCAAATATTTACGGTCTAGCTTCACGTGTCATAGTATTCCTGCATTGCTTCTGCCGTATGCCTTGTTACCAGCTGAAGATAGTTTGATAAGTTCGAAAAAAGAAGGTAATAAATTTAAAAATTTCTAATTTAGCTTAGGTCAATTGTCAAAATGTGGAATGATTCTTGAAAATAGTAATTTATTGCTTGCATGTGCAATATTATTGTGTCATGGATGAGAAATTCTGATCAATTTTTATGAATGTTACATTTTCCGCTTCATATTTTGAAACTTCTTCTAAAGACTTTTATATAAATTTCGCTTTTTCCAAAATTTCGTACTTTTTTTAGCACTATATGTGCATGCTATTTCCGTAACTTATTTGAAATTTTTCGATTTGAGGAAAAAGTTATTGAAGAGAGTTTATTATGTTCTAATACAAATTACGGAATGTATATTTTTGCTAATTAATTGAAGAGTACATCAGTGATATCTTATAAAAGTCTTATTTTGGTATTTGTATTTGCAAATCTCGGTTCCGCAACTGGTTGATTGTTCGTCTTTTCAGCAAAGCGGGTATTCAAAGATCTTTGCTTTTTGTGGTTTTTGTAGTTTAATGTGAATTTTTTTTTATCTGGTCAATATAACGCAAATTAAAAGTGAAGGTTCTCACTGAAAAATAACGTATATATTCTTTTTTTTTTTCTTTTTGTAAGTTCATCAGAGTGTTATTAGATGTCCTTGTTGTTATAGTGATTTATCTAAATTCTAAATTGTATTTTCTTGTATTATCAAATAAATCTTTCGTGAACAATAAACAATATCGTGACTAATAAGTTTGATTGCTTGAGTGTTTTTACTGCACGGAAAGGATTTGTGAATTCATTCAAAAAAATTCCGCAAATCAATAATTTGGATGATGACGATTATCGATCTAGGATATTGATTACTATCACAAATCACTGACCGTGTTATCCAGTAATATACCTGAAAATAGAATTGAGATGAGTGACTGAAACGAAACATATCAAGATTCCATTTCACTTTCTCTCTTGATCATCTTTTCTGGTATCAATGCAATTTAGAAAGTCATACTTTGAAATAAAACAATTTAACATTTACGAAGGCTTTTTGCAATATAAAATGGATGAAATGAAAGAGAGAGAGAAAAAAAAGTGTAGATGGTAATGATGAATGAATGTGCAAGCGGTAATGTAACAAATTTTGGTGACAGCCTTTTTCAATCTGTTCCGGCAACTCCTTCGTCAATCTGTCCCTTTCATCTTTCTTTCCTTGGGTGTCTTCGATGATTTGTGGTACTCATCAAATGTGCTTCAACTATTTGATCTGTTACTATGTTACTATCAGCGCTTAACGATAGATAAGTGCTGCCTCATTTGTATCCATAGCCCTCCTCTAGCATTATTTCGTCATTCAATTAAAATTTTAGTTTGTTTGTAAATTAAAATGAAAATGTTAACCAGTCTCATGAATACTCCTCCTGTAAGCAGCAGAACTAGTTTATTGTTCTTCCCAGTTCCCGTTATATCTATATTTATCACATTTCTTTCATTCAAGATTGATGCCACATTGTGCCTACTTACCTGCCTTTTATTGCACTGTTGCACTGTTACATTTCTAAAAATGTTTCACCTATTTGCACTGCTCAATAATCCTGACGTCTCTTTCCACCGTTTCATACCTTCTAACACATTTTTTTTAAATCTGCTCCCGCCGTTTATATCTAACTTTACTGGCCAATATCCGGCAAATATCAGTAGTTTCAGGAGTTTCAGCATATCATATCTCTCGAATTATTTGGCAAACATTGGAATGACGGTCATAAAGAACTATACATACATTAGTTAGTATTCATTTAAATTTCAAAATATGAAACAAACTTGACATAATGGTAAGGGGCTAAAATTTGCATTAATATAATACACTTTCTCGCTAAAATTTGATGTATTTATTTATTCATTTTTTGGATTCCAATGACTCAAGCTTCGATACTAAAGTTATTCGCAGTAGAATTATTAAACAGAATGCATTGCGAGGCAACTTCTCTTCTTAAATGATGATGAGATGAGTTCCTTCAGTGAACATCACCGTCAGCTCTAAACATTGGAAATTTGATTGCTTCTTGCATATTGCATCCTTATGTTTTGCCTGCGTGCAGAATTATCTCCCACAAATTCCTTTACAACTCTATCACCTGTGCAGTGCAAGTCCTTCATTTCTCTCGATTTCGAATTTATTGCATCAGTGAAATGGAGAGAGTTGAATTTCCTGACGGGATAGAATAACTGAAATATTATGTATAAATTTTAATTCATAGTAAATTGCATGCAGGAATGACTGATCTTGCAAGACTGAATGTTTAGTTGAATGTGACTCATATGCGATTTGCATGAAAGAACAGTACGAAATATAAGGCCATCGCTACATAGGGACAGCCTGCTTGGTAGTTTTGCGAATTTTACATGATTCATTTTTGTTTTAGTGATGACTGCAAATAGTGTCAAGCTGTGATAATCTCATGCAAACAGTTTGCATCATCTAAAAATGGAGCAGAACGTTGATATGATCAATGACAGAAATACTAGTGATGGTAATCGACAAGCGATGGTATCTTAGTAATTATGAATTAATAATAAATTTCCGTTTTGCAGTTTTCAAATCTATTTGAATCGAACCTCTGAACTTCGAACTTTTGAAGGAGACAGCTATTTATACTGCCATTGTTCACAAGAAAAAGCATGCATACCTGAACAAATGACAAAGCAACCTTTCAGAATGAGTGTGACGAGAAAACGCTTAGTAGTGCCAACATCTGGAAGCTGCCTATGTCAGAAGTTGCCAAAAATACCCTAAATCCAATTCGACAGATTTGTGATTCTTCATTCGTGACATCTAATACGGAAAAGCCATTACTTAAATTAAACCTTGGAGATCCGACTGTTTCTGGCGCACTACCTGAATGTCCAGCTGCGATCCAGGCTATCAGTGAAGCATTGACCAGTCGTAAATACGAAGGTTATGGACCTGCCATTGGTAAGTTACTATTATCAATCATAATCAATTACTTGAATCACCCTTAATTTTAATTACCCCCAATTTTACGCTTTTAAGTTGATGCATAAATTAAAATGCTTAAATAACCTTTGAAATTTCACAAATAATATCTGACTAATTTTTGAAAATTGTTCATCAAACAGCGGAAATTGATGCCTCCTATTGAGAGCTTATTCAAATCGAATTACAACACTTCGTAAAATTCAACTTAGGCAGAGGTCTTTTTTTCATTTTAGGGATTCTAGAAGCTCGGGAAGCAATAGCCCGACACTTCACACATCCTGAAGCACCAGTTACCGCGGATTCTGTTCTGTTAACCAGCGGTTGCTCGCATGCCATTGAAATGGCTATCGAAGTGTTAGCAAATCCAGGCGATAATATACTTGTACCAGCGCCTGGCTTTTCCCTATATTCAACTCTCCTTAAATCTGCAAACGTTGAAGTGTGTTTGTTTGGAAGTTTCAAGATCAGGAGGTGACACAATTACAAAATTAATTGACGAGAAAATTTTTATTAAAGTCCTTTGAAAGTGATAAGAGAAATAAAAGAATGGATTATCATTTGATTAAAGGTGTTCACATTTTAGAGTCGTTATTACTATTTCGATATATTAAATGGCCCTCAATTGGATCTGGCTCAGTTGAAATCTTTGATTGACAACAGAACTCGTGCCATAATCATCAACAACCCTCCAAATCCAATCGGCATAGTTATCAACAAAAATCAACTGGAATCAATATTACAAATAGCCTGTGAAAAAACAAATTCCTATAATTGCTGATGAAGTTTACGGTACAATGACTTATAATGGAGCTGAATTTTACCCGATAGCAACCCTAAAACCGAAAGTACCAATACTCACTTGTGATGGTATTGCCAAACGGTATCTTTTACCAGGATGGCGACTTGGTTGGATCATTGTTCACGATCGATATGCAGCACTACAATCTGTTCGAGATGGTTTGATAGCATTAGCTCAGAAAATTGTTGGTCCTTGCGTATTGATCCAAGGTGCACTGCCACGTATCTTGCAATCAACTAATGCTAATTTTTTTCAACAGGTGAACAGTATTATTCACCGTAATGCAAGCATTGTATGCAAAAGTCTGAGCGAAGTACCAGGCTTGCAACCTCTCAGGCCTAATGGGACGATGTACATGATGGTAGGTATCGACGAGCAGATGTATGGAAGTGATCGAGCTTTCGTTCGTGATTTATTCGTAGAAGAAAATGTCATCTGTCTTCCAGGCTACGTCTTCCATTGTGCTGGTTGGTTTCGTCTGGTACTCACCTGTAGCGAGCACGACACTCATGAAGCTTGCACTCGCATTGTGCAATTTTGTTTAAGGCGATGTTCACATAGCTTGAATCATGAAACCAGTATTTGATATTTCCACTTATCACCTACTTCATTTATGATCTCCATCCTCGAATCTTATCTGCCTATCTTGTAACGCAATAATTTTAAAGTTGGACTTTTCCTAATTTTACATTACACAAGAATTAGTGTATTTGTATAGAATTATACAGAAATTCAACAATATTTGTAGGCCGATGAGGGATCATGTTGCATTTATTTGCTCACATTAAACTTTTATGTTAATCTTTCTCACTCATCTAAATCTGCTATCCATTTTTCATTCAATATATCAGCAGTGCTGGATAAATTCCAGTACTGATTACACATAATGTTTCCTGTATTGTGATAAATTATCATACTACAAACACGATCTTTGATCCCATTTGATTAGTTGGCTTTTTAATGATTACTTTACTAAGAAAGAATAGTAAATACAATCTAGATAATGGGGTTTGGCAGTTGTCATCTTTTCGCTTGCTGTTCCCCTCATTTGTGGTCTCTTTTATTTTTCTCCTTCAAATAATATGAATTGATGACGGATTGTTGTTTTATTCATAAGAAGATAGTTTTTATTTATAGGGTTGACACCTGGAATGTTTGAGGTGCATGGATTTTACTTTTCCCATAGTTTAACACTTTCATTTCATTTACAGTACAATGCGTTAGTCTTTGATGAAGTGAATATGTAAGATAGCTGAAACAATCATTTGGGGGAAAGATTTTAAATGATGACAAAATTGTTTTGCTTAAAGCAGTAAATGCCAAAAATTGATCAAATAAACAGTCCAAAACATTTCGAACTACCAATAAAGTTTTTTTCTTTTTTTCACATAGGATAAGTAATTAACTTTTTGGGCACTGAATACTAAATATCTTGAAAATGTCTTCAGACAACCTTACTCTACCTGAAATTTTAAAAAATTTTCTCATCATCAAGTCAGTTCGACTTCAAAATAATTTATTTTGGAGCAATATTGCAATAGCCAGCATCAATAAAAGTTTTTCTCTGAAATTTGTTTCCAAAAATACATTATTTAAAAATAAAAAATATGATAACAAAGAATGAGTTTTCAGTTGCCTTGCAGTAATGTTATTTAATTATTTCCCTCCTTCCGATATTTTAGCAGTTCCGGAATAAGTTTATGTTGCAAGTCGTAAAAAAAAATTTCTTTCAATTCAGATGATTCATATCAATACAAGTTTTTTTTAAAATCTTCCTGAAGTTTCTAAAGATGTACCTGTCAAATATTACCTCCAACTAATGCCATGATTTCAGCTATTCATGTCAAATTTCGCAATCATTTGCGTTTTGCAAATGTTCTAAATAGTTATTCCACATCATTTAATAGAGGAAATTCATATCGAAAAGAAAAGAAACTTAGTGATGTTTTTCATTCTCAAATGGGTAAATCGTTGAATATGAAGGAAAATTTTTATTTGCTTCTCTCAAATTCTTCACCTTTCTTTTTTTTTTCTTTTGAAAAATATAACCAGTTAATGGACAGTTATCAATAATTGATAAATTTTTGCTTCTTGCATCTTTTTCTCTCTCTCCTTCTTCCTACCTTTCTCTTCCCCCGCCTATTATCAACGATGTTTTAATTTTCAGTCTTTGGTTACAAGTGGCATTTTTAAAATAAATGTTATTTTGCAAAAACTACTTTTTAAGATAATCATTTGTCCAAAGAAGATTTGTTCCAAATGTAAAGAAGTTTGCATTTCCACTAGTGAGCGACATTATGAATTGCTTTTACAAGAATTACTCCTTGGAAATGGAAATCATTCTCGAGTACATTGTATCCAACATTCCCTCCTGTTGTTGCTCTTCTAATTAATAATATTTATAGAAGCATTCTGCTAAAACTCTTTTGTATCAAGATTTTTGGCATTTACCCAATTTGATTGTCGGAAATTTTTTTGGGAATAAAATTTGTAAATACATGAAATCGATAAATGGCACGATATCATCAGATCACCAACATTTCATTTAAATCATTCTTGATGTTACATTTGCTGTATTCCCTAAAATTTTCCTAATTCTTGCAATGAAATTAACTTTCAACATGCGCATCCTTCCATTAATTCCTAATGTTGCTGAACCAGAGTGTGGATAGAAGAAGCTAAGGAAGAAGGGAGCAACGCTGTAGGAATTTTGGAATTACTTGAATTAATCAATACCGCATTATTTTGAATCGAAATTAATAGTTCTTAGTAAAGTAGTAACATAATTCTTGAGATGACAAAGTTGAGTTGAAGTCATTTGGATAGTTTGAAAATGCACTGACCAATCAATCTACACTGATCAAAAATCAAGTCAGTGAATTGTGGGGATCATTTCAGATATATGTGTCTGCAAAGGTAAAATGAAACTACTACTTTTTTTTTCTCCTTCCTTTTGTTCCATCAACATAGCCTTGATGATCTGATGATAGGGAACAACGGTAAGTAGAGATACTTTTTAGTTTGAAGCAATTCAGAAAAGTGTTCAAATGGAAAATGGAATGGTTGGATTCTTTGGATATGAGAAGTATGTAAGATACCGTATGAAAGCAAGTCACACTGGTTATGTGTGAAAGCCTGGAAAGCGGTATTGATCCTTGATTAGATTGGAATATACAATGATTTTTTGTTAGAGTTGAGTATACAAATTTGCAATTAATTTATATTTCAAATGAGATCAAACTCACAGATGAAGCCAAGAGGGAGGATAAAATGATGTATCCATTCCCAGAGCCAAAAAAAGAGTGGTGGAATAAAATGCACTTTGTTGTGTAGCCGAATATAGCGAAAATTCATAACATCGGGATGAAGGAGAAAAAAATAGTCAATACCTTAAGTTCGACAATAAGCTAGAGGGGTAAGTCATAGTTCGTTGTTTTAAAAATGAATTTCAAAGGTAGAGGCATAAGATATGAAGCAGAGTAGCAAAATGAGGCGAACTTTAAAGTTAGAAGTCTGAAAAGTGATTTCTGTATCATCGGTCGACTGAAAGTGTTTAGTGGCAAAGGAGCATCATGGATGGAAAGTATGAGGCGGTGAAAGAATATGAAATAGAAAACATGTTACTCGGCAGTAAGTGTGAACTATGCTGTGCATCACACAAGAAATATTACATCTCATATCCATGCAATCAGAAGATCCAGGAAGAAGAGGGAGAAAGGGTAATGATAAATAATGTAGTTCGATAACGATCAAACGAAAATGTTTGTAAGGAATAAGCTGAACAACGAACTACAAGTATGAACTAGCCGTGTTTGTTTTGCAACTTCTCTTTTATTTTGAATACCATTATCGGAATTAGCACTGTCGCGAGGAAATGACATGTTGATAGGAAAAGGGATGAGTTGTGGTGGAACATTAGAACGGGGGATGATTCGACCGAGAATTTGAGTGAAAGTCAAATAAAAGCGGATATAACAGCAGCGTCAATTTATTTGAGAAAAAAGTTTATCACGTGATCACGTTTGAACAACCTATTTCATAATTACAATCATCTGATCCAGCTAGTCATGTTTGATGTGATTCAGATGTGCTTCAAAGTGGCGAAGATCCGCTCATGGTTGAAGAAAAGAAAACGGTGAACTCATACAGATATCGGAAGAGACATTGTTATATAATAATCATTTCGTAATTTTGGATGTGATATTTTGATTACATTTAAAAATATCAGAGAAGCATTTGGCATAGAAAAGCGCTTTTTACCGCCACTTGTTTTTTTTTTTTTTTTGATCCAAGAACTAATGTTTCACTTTTGTTATTCGTTTGAACTTATAAAGTATAACGGCCTTGAAGATGGTTTATCAATGTCCATTGATTGTCAATGTTCTTTGCATTTCTCGACGAACTACTACAGAATTACCATGCAATTTATCAACTTCCCCTTTGATCATTGTTTTCTCTTTCTCTCGTATATCCAGAGTTGATTACCGATATTTGATTTAACGAAGAAAATCAATAAATTTCATCTCCAATTTGGTGCTACTTTAGCCCTGTAATGATAAATTCAGTACTGTTATAATTTGTTATTGGAAGTTTGTCGTCGTAACGTCAATATCATTCAGAAAAAAAGGAAAAAAAAGTTATAGATGGTCATTCTATCGTATTTAAAGATTGTTGTAACATTATTTAGTTTAATTTGATGTTCTTTTTCAGGAAGTTTTGTTTGTGCGAATAATTTCTTGATGATGAAAGCAACAAGATATTATCAAATGCAAAAATTAGTATGTATCATTGAGCGAGTTAGTTATGTGTAAGGAGTAATCTCTTCTATAAATCTTATCTGTAAAAAATGAGGAAGGGAATAACGACCTATGGAAAAATGACCGCTTCTATCATCACTTATTGCATGTCATAGCATATGTGAAATGCTAATATCGTTGATTGCTAATTTGCTGATCATTTTAGTGCTTCCAATAGAAACGTGTGGTGATAGGAAAAGGATTTCCGTGTAGAATATAGATATTCGGTACGGAAAAAGATGAAGCAAAAAAATGGGTATTGTTTTATTCTAGGGTTATATACTTCCTGTAAGCTTTATTTTATAAGTGAAAGTAAGGTGATTTAAAAGGTCTGATGGCATTATTTAGAATAATTCAAAGTATTAAATGAGAGTACGCATGTTAGTGAAATTCGCCTGCTATCTTCAGATTTATAATTAGTCACAGTTTTAGGACGTTCTATAAAAAATATACGACGTAATACGTTGAATTAGTCAAGTGGAGGGAACACATTTCACAAAGATTGAACTTTTCGTGATTTTGGACCAAAAGACATCTCCTCGTTCCGTTGAAGCTGAAATGTTGTCCAGCTCACAAAATACCCGGACTTCATTACCAGGTTACTGCAAAGGATTTGTCGTAAAAATGTGTGAATTGCCTCATCTTCAAATGTCGGCCTGTGGTGCTAATGAGGATGGTCGTTCGTTATTTCAGTTCGACTTTCATCCTTTCAGATTAATTTTTGCTGGTTCGATCTTTATCAGCAAAATTGGTTTACTTGCTTTAGTTCATCAGAAAATGTAGCATAAATTTAAACTAAATCCATCTTTAATTCTGGCCAAGTAAATTATTAAGATGGCATATCAAAATTTATTTTTGTGAAATTCAATCCCTCACATTATAATAGTTTGTCATTTTCATTCGTAATATTTTTGTGAGAATCACTGGAATTGAACAATTTGAATGTGTTTTCATGTGAGAAAATCTGGGAGTACAATTTCGTTCCAAAATTTTACTTTGTATTCACCAGAGTTTGGTACTCGCGCTCGTCTGCATCTGCTCATATTAAATGCAATCAATTTATTGTATGAGACAGTCTATTCATACTGGTATCTTATAAAATCCATAAGTCAAAATATTCATCAAAATATCATCCTCTCCTGGATTATTTTTGATTCCACATACTTATCTTATCGTTTGGATCAATTTCGCTTTTTAAATGACTATTTTCTAATATTTTGCATTTTCAAAATATTTTCATTCCATGAACTCGAGTGAGTTGCTTTTACGTTTAATATGTTTCGAAGTTGTTGGATTGACATTTTTTTTGCATTTCAAAATTCCGGGTTTTTTTTTTTTTTTTTTTTTTGGAGGGGGAGGAAAAATGAAATTCATGCTCGAAGTTATCGAGTAATTGTTATAATTGACTAGCAAAAAATGTACGTTTTATGGACAGATGGCTTCTGATGATTAAGGGAATTTATAAATCACGTAACAACATTTAGGATATGAACGGCTCAAACGTAACGTATGCTTTTTGCAGCAGGAAAAATTGTTGGAAAACTAACAAATTTTGAAGTTACCGATAGTCTTCAAGACGCACTTAGTTTTAAGAGATCCAAAATGGTTTTCTGTCCCTCTTAACAGGAATTGTTTCATCATTTTGAATTAATTACCCTACTACATCTAACTGTTCATTAACGTTCATCAGAAAATGGGAAATTATGATAATCGCTGGTATGGAATAATGAAATGAACATGATAAATATCATAGGGATACTTTAATAAATGTAATTATACGTTAGGTGATATACACATTACGGTATTACTCATTCTCAAACCAATTGTTGTTCATTAAAAATGTTTGTTTATGTTTGTTTTGTTTATGTTTTGTTTTTGAAAATGTTTGTTTGCCATTTTTGTTTCAAAATGATCGGTTGGAAAAGTTTTTCCCACGCAAGGATGTTTTCTTCTTTCGCTATAACATAATATCCTAATAAAGATTTTGGAATTTGTGGAGAAAGGCTTCAGCATTAATCAAAATATATTCAAGCATTATTAATGTTTACAGGAATATGTAAAATAAAATGAAATGTACTTCTGTTGCTGTTTTTTTTTCTTTCATTTCCTCACTATCCGCTTAGATAAGAGCCTATTCAAGTTCGTTTTAACAAGTTATTTCAAACTTAATTTAGTTTCCATCTGTTTGATAACACTCAAAGCAATTCTTAGCTATGACATTTTAAAAATCTCATTGTCGAGTATTCGAAAACAAAACTGTTTTCTGACTAATCTTTCTTTCCCACTTTCTCTTCCTGAAATTTTTTTCATTGGGAAGGAGCCAGATTCGTTCTGGTCGTTTTCTCTAAAGCTTTGGCCATAAACTTCTCCACATTATTTTTTTCACTTTTTTTTTCCATTTTTAAAACATTTTTAGAGTTTATCCCTGCATTTCTTCTGCAACGAATATAAAAGATTGATACTGTGGGATGAATTATTGCAAATTCTTTTACCTGGAAAATGATGATTGACATTGGTAATTGTCAGTTGATTTGATTGACTACTTAGTTATTGGCATCTCCGTTAGCAACAGTTTACATTTAAAATAATTATATTATTACTACCGAAACATTGTGTTTCGAGAAAGACTGAAATAACACAAGTACCATTCCGTAACAGTTTCCAAGTCTGTTGATGTGGTCAATTTACAGAATAGTACTTGTGCTTTTTGTATTTAATATATGTTCGGTTTTTTTTTTTTTTTTTTGTGCTTTTGTTGCCAACGCTACTTTAGACTAAATGTTGGTGCTGCCAGGAACGACAATTCTTCAACTTGATAGCCGATTTTTGGAATAACAACTGCAGTCAGAACCAGTGTATTGGAATGTCAAATGACAAATTATCTTTAAAATTGTCCGTTGTATTATGTACTGTGACATCACACAGATCGAATCGAGATATTGACTGAAGCGAAAGAATGGGATGACATTGGCCTACGTGGCTTGAAGATGGAATATAGGTCGGTTGATGAATTGTAAGAACATCTTAGTTAGAAAGCACTTCTGTACATAAAAAAAAAAAAAAAACACATTTTCTTGGCTTGAATTGGAGAAGGCTTTAGGAAATGTTGCTTGGATTTTTTCCTGCATCTCTTTTGGATTTTTCTCCCGTTTTGAAATTTTGAAATTATTCTTTAGAGACATAGTTCCAGTACAATATTGTTTTCCGAAGTAAAGCTCAGAAGACTCATCTAATGTTGGGCTACATTGTCGTAATTGAAATAAAATCTTAATGAGCAGTCATCTCGATTGTATTTTGACGGTGATCATCGTTTCGAATGCGGCATATGGTTGCATATCTAAGATGAAATGGCTTCAGATTCTAAGCTTATTCATTAGTTGTGGTTTAGGCATGAACTAGAATATGTCTATCTCTGATAGTTTGAAATTAGCCTAGCTTTCCTGGGCACAACCGCTTACTTTCTGTTCTTGGATTATGGTGCTTGTTTCCGTCATAAAGAGCTTGTTTTTTCGCCTATCAGTAGTTATTTTTAACTATTTATTGAATTTTTAACTGTGTATATGCATGCATGTACCATATATATATATATATATATATATATCCTACTGAAGAATTACACACGGAATCACCATCGATAGATCGAAAGTTGTCATGATGTACTTTTGTTGACCTTCAGATCATGCTCAAATCAGTGAGTTACCTCGATGAAGATAATAAGAGAATTATTGATGGGGGTGAATTTCAAACGGGAAAGATTGCTTCGTATTGACGATGTTTGCATACTACAGTAAACAATGTATTTTACTCCTTTGTCTTCTTCTGTAACTTCCTTGCATGTCTTTCGTCCTTTGTTACCTTCATGACCCTTCAGTTTGTCTTTTCTATTGTCTAATTTTGCTGAATGGACTCTTAGGCTTTGCGTAGAACATTATGTAACTTAAGTAAAAACATCAGACCATTGACTGCTGACAACAGAGATCATTTTTTACAAACGCAAAAGTAGGAAAACTCTTGAGTTTTATTCGAAATATCCGATAGCCATTGAAGCCAAGTTCGAGATGATAGGGGTATTGAGACTTTTTCTCGTCTTACTGTCACAAGCTCAGACTGAGTATCACCCGGAAATTTGGTTATTAATAACATTTGTATGTTTTGCTTCGGGTGCAAATGCTTCAAGACTCACTTGAAAGTACTCGCAGTGAATGTCGTTGAACGTTTTGATGAGCAACAAAGGAACTTAAAAGAATTGAAGAGGCATAGATTGATGATACAGAGCTATGAGTGATAAATAAATGTGCCGATGACGAATTCGATTTATGATCGCTTCGAGTTCCACTTTGTTGTCTCACGTGAGAGGCATTATATTATCGGCGGTAGAATTGACCTTTTTCTGTTGTTTGCTCCTTGCAATTCTTGCCTTCATTTTTCATCCGTCATTTAAATGCATTCCTGTATTACCGGATGAAGTGCGCCATCACATCATTCACCAAAATCAATTCAAAATTACGAACAACAAATGTACTCGAAAATCGAACTACAAATTACGTTTAAATTTTTTGTAAATACCATCGATTTGCGATACTATTGGATCATTGTTAATTGAGTAATTTCTTTATGTACTATTTATAGAATTATTTGGTCCAAATGAATTTTCGGAATGTGAGTAACAAACATAAACGATCCTGAGGTCGAATTCTGCAAAATACAGTTAATAATTTGTTGCTGAAAACAAAATAACTCATCGAAAGCATTATAAAGCAAAGATTGGTTGGGATTATTTGTTGGCCGAAGTGTTAATTTCAGGTTGAATCTATAAGATAGTTTAAAAGTAATACATTAATTAGGCGCTTACCTACCGATCCCAATCGAGAAGCTTACTTATCCAGTGTGTTATTCATTCTCCGTATTCTTATCCTGCTCTGCTTCCTCTCCTTCTAGTGCAAACAAAATATGCATTATTTCTCTTCCCGATTGTTTCAGTTATTCGTGATCTAAAATGATAACAGTGAATGTTTAATCTGTCCATTGTTATTAGTTCATAATCTGTTTTTATATATCCCATGTAACTGCATGTCGATCGTTTAATTAATCAAGAGTTAAACTTGCCGTATTCGGTCATCATCATTGCCATCAGACTGGTCTAGTTTATCAGTAGCTTTTTATGCTAACGAATGGGACTGGAGCAGTTGTTTTAAAGTGAGAGAAATATGCTGTGTACAATATGCTATTCGGCATTTTGGCAATAGGTGATACATTCGCAAAGTGCAAATGTCACGAATATACAGAGTAAAGTGAATGAAGAAGGAGTATTGCGCAAGTTGTACCAATTAATTAATCAAAGCAGCTTGATATAATTTGAACTTCCGTTTCATTTCTCGGGACAATTTTCTAAAGACACACAAACGGATGCCTCTATGTATGGTACTACCAGACAGACTTAAACATTTTCGTAGGCATCGTAAATTCTTTGCAACATCTTCTTCTACGCAAACAACCGATAGGGATGAACAGTAGTATATCTCCATAATACACAGTTAACAATAACTAGACCATTATCATATACTTCTTGTATTTTACTGTCAGACTGTACGATATTTCTCGAGAATCACAATGCAGTAAGTTTTTCGGAAAGTATCAATGTGCTTCTTTAACCACAATGAAAGATTTCGGTGAATGATAATAGTAGTAATGCCACTTTATCAGGTTAGCATAATGCTCGTCACCTCTCAAAACATTAGAAAGTATAGGTAAATTAGGATATTTGAATCTTTTAGAAATGAAACAACTGCTGATTGCTCTTTCCATTGTGAAACATGAACAGGTTGCAAAAACTTTTTATCAAAAAGTTAAAAAAGTTCAAGTTATTGAATCTGTCATCAGTTAACAAGTGACATATTTGCGATATAAGTGCAGTTGATATTGAGGTGATACGCCATAGCACATTATCTCAGTGCAGTTTCCAATATCGATATGGTGATGATAGGACAATCATTTTCAAGGTCACTGCGGTTTTAAATGGTAAGCAACAATAGGTGACGTCATTTCTGTCAGAATTCATGAAATTAACCCTTTCTCTAACCTGCTGGAAGAACAGAGGTAATTATGAGCGGTCGCAATAATCTACCTGATCTTTTGACTCCTTTACCTACATCTACTTACTTATCTACTTAACCCTTTACCATAAATTTGACCCTCCAATAAAACTAATAAACCTCTGAATGCTTCCACCACTCCCTCGCCTTCCCGTCCCATACTATTCTTTTGCCCTTTGATATTGCGCTCTTTCCTTTGGTTAATGGATGTGTTTCTCAGATGCCCCTCAAATATCGAGAAAGGAAAAGAAGTAAAATACAATGTAATAAAAATTAACCTTTTTTGAGAGTTCTTGTTGGAATAAACTAAAAAGATAGCAGAAGGAACAGCTAAGAATTCTTGTGAAATTAATGAGCATATCAGTTAGTTAGTCAATCGATCAATCAATCGGTCAGCCAGTTAATGATCCATACAACAGGTTAGTGTTGTAATTAGTTAGCTAATCATAAGAAATTAGTTAGTGGAGGAGAAAAAAAAAACATAGCAGAAGGGAAAAAAATCAAAACATGATAGGAGAAAGAAAAAAGAGACGAAAAATTTGGCTTGCTAAAAAAATGAAGAAATAATTGATATTGGCTAACATGAATGCATTTCATGTGCATCTCTGAAACCCGTTTAACTGCATTCCATCTCAATCTCATCGTTCTCTTCCAATAATAACATATATGCACATTCAACGTATACACCACAACTAATAATGACAGAATAATCATATTGCACAAACATAACCTACTCATTGTTCTTACTTATTATATAAGGTTATTAGTATTTTTATGGCAAGATATTAGTTAATAATCACTTTATGTTATTACAAAAGGCATTGGTTTGGTTGGGTCAGGTAATTAACAAGTGATCATCGACTATATATTAGTTAGAAATTGAAAATTTTTGAACATTTTATTTAGGAATTCTCAATATCTATTTTTAAATGTAAAAAGTGATTGCTCCTTCTGTAAAACTGTTCGGTCACAATTTAAGAAGTTTTGGCAATTTAATGGCTTCAGGTGAGTGATTTTGCCTTGTAATAGTAAATTTATTTCACGATTATCCAGACCAGTTTTGGGGAAATTCCTTTTTTTCTCTGTTTTTTCATAGTTAATGTCTTCTTCTAAGGTCTGATAGCATGGATATTAGGAATGGGAATGTTACGTCTAATGTCATTCACTTGTCAAAGGGATATCCAAAAGGCATGTATGTATCTTTGAATTAAAGAAGTTGGACGGTTTCCGCTCACTTCTCAATTTCTTTCATCGTCATCATAGTGGTGAGAAGAGTTGGTTGAAAATAGCAGAGATTATGAGAGAGGAAAAGGATGTTGGATACTTATATCGATGATGTTCTTATGATTTGAAGCAGCTTGTGATTTCCTAATCAAAAAAAGGGAAAAAACTGGCTCACCAATGGCACAAATTCGGGCAGTGGCCAAGTTGGACAGATAGCCTAGAATGATGTGCTGTGCTGTGCTGTGCAAAGTCTATGTAAAAGGTGCAAGTAAGATATGTATGTCAAGGAGAAGCTCTTCATTGTAAACTGGTTACCAAATCATTTCTGCTTGCTCTTGTTTAAATTCCATCGAACTGTGTACTACATGTATACATATATATATATTTATATTTATATACGTGTGTGTATATATGTGTATGTATGTATGTATATAGATTTGTGTATGTTTTTTCGGGCACAACATTTCTAGATATTGTCACTAAGTAGAGACACAAGACAAGGCATTCATCGACATTGTCACTATCCGAAGTCATCGATGATCGTGGTCGTTCGTAATTTTTTTGTGAGTGAATGAGCGCAATCTTTGATGCCTTATTTCGGAGCCAGCATTATATCACATTTTTGCTGTTCTCTTGTTTTGCAATGTTCATTGGTTTCATTTTTCATATCTGAAAACTTTCTAATATGTAAAGAGGTCCTTTTTAAATAATAATTTAATATGTCCTTGCATTTTCCAATTTGGCTTTTAAAACGGGTCGAGTTGGTTTTGATCTCCAAATGCCAATTGGTTGACCGCAATTTTATAGAATTTCTGAAATACTGATTATACGTTGTTGTCCATGTTACCTCTTGATAAATAACATCTTTGGTGCAGCAGCATGCCAAATATAGGTGTGTGTGTGTGTGTGTGTCTATGGGTGTTGTGTGTGTGTGACATTGTATATTTGTGCTTTATGCATTTCTCTTAAAAAATAAAAATAAATAAAAATGGCAACGTCGGATAGAAGATGAGCACGTGACTCAATCAACTGTTATGCCATACCTGTAAGGTGTGAGGTATATAGAGAGGAAGAAAATTGGCTGCACATATAAAAAGCGCATAAGTAACTTTTCCATAAGACCGATAATCATCAATTCATCACTATCTTAAAGAGGCCTAGAGCAAGTTATCAGCTTTTGAAAAGTTAAAGCTAAGGTTCCAAAGCTTTCTTAAATTACAAACATGCACATGAAAACAGCGATTGCATATGCACTGCAAAATGACAGCTAGAGAAACCGAGGGAATTATGCAGAACTTCTTCATAACATTTCAGAAGCTAACACGAATGCTTCCAAAATTCATGAAGTGTTAGATCCCTATCTTTCCAGATAAACTGAAGAAAATATATGGGTCGATTGTTTGATATACTTGTGTCCTACATAAGTATGTATGTGAAGTTGACGAATGCAGACATACGATAATCTGTTACAGTGTCCTCATTATGCAAGTTGTCATTTTTATCTTATTAAAGTCTCGTTCTCTTAGGGTGTAACAACACTGTCAGGTTAACGTTACAACTGATAGGAATGAAGGAAGCAACATTTTTGCTGTAATTGTTATCGCTGGAAATAGCAAGTTTGAGCCCACGTTGCGCTTCGAAGCTTTCCCTCCCGCCCACTTTCCTTTACTCTCTTCAGTTCACTGATGACTTCCATCCTTTTAAAACCCCAACTTTTCTCTCTTTCACTCGTTGCAAGTTTCATTTGCAAAACTTTAATTGATTAAGTAGTTCCTGCACTCACGAAAAATGTGCATATTTTGCTATGTTCTTCGCAGTCAACAACCCATTCCAATTTCATTTGTTAAAGTGTGTAAGTAACAAAATCGTAATAAATGACAATGATTTATATCAGTGGATTACCTGTTGTTTGCAGTGAAAATTGAACTACCTTCAATTTGGAGATACCTTCAAAGTACATATTAAGAAGCATCACAACAGGTGATCTTCGAATTTATGGTCTTAGAAGATACAATTAGTCGTTGCACGTGACTTCAATAATGAAGAAATAGTGACATGTGCACTGAAGGTGAACTGAGTCAAACATTCACTCCATTTGACATACGTCATTCAGTCCCTTCATTAGTTTAAATCAATTCAAACCATCCTTTCAACTTTCCTTCAGCTTAAATCCTCAGAAACCTGAACGGCTGTGATAGAAATGACAACACACACACACACACACACACACACACACACACATACACACATACACATACACACACACATGCAAACACACAGACACACACACACACGCACACACACACACATGCACGCACACTTTCGCATTTAAAAACAGATCCGAGAAGGTTTGAGAAACGAACAGCATGGCTGTTGGATGAGGTACTTCCCACTCCCTCTCATCTACTTATAGCCCAGATCAGCTCCACTCAACGCATATCTTCTTATTTTCCTCTTTTTTTTCGAAATTTCCAATTAATTTCATATATTTCTTGGAAATTCATGGTCTTTCAGTGTCATAACATATGTGACTGTTTCACCTGGATGGTGTCAGTGTCTGTGTCTTATTTGAGCAGCCTATCTTGAAAGGATGGGCACTGATTTCCATTAATCAGAAAACTAAAAAGCCTTACATGTACACTTCTCCTCTCTCTGATCAATGTCATTTATCATCCATCCACCCACCTTCCCATTTGAGTAGGTTAATGAGGCTGCTGGTAGCACAAACGGCTTACACCACTTGCCCAATTCCGACGGTGATACTAATCCCTTATCATTTTCCCTCCTTTCTCTTTATCATTACTAAAACTGTCATCATCCCAATAATCATCTCCCCCATCCTCCCCATCCCCTTTTTGCAACCAAGGTAGTTTCACGCTTTCCCTGCAAATAGCAATCATATTAAGGTGATTAGTGGAGGCGGTGACTGGAACCAGCAGTGGTTACCCAACTTGTACCACAACAACACACGTACACACATACACACACGAACACACAGACAGACATCAGACAGATAGACACACACACACACACACACACATAGGGTCATCGTCCGGGTCTACTGAAATGTGAAAAGGCGTGTAAACCTGAGCAGCACTTGCAATGCTCTCCCAGCAGTCAGTCAGTGAGTCAGCCAACCATCGCCACTACCCAAAGCGTCCGGTCATGCCTACATATAAGAACTACCCGCTTTTATACATCCTTCTTCACATAGGTGTGAAAGACTGCGAGCTACGAGCAGTCTGTTAGCAGTGCGCCTGATAGGTATTGCAGTTGCAATTGCAGTTGCAGTTGCGCTAGGAGGCGCAAGAAGCACAACCTACCTCACCATATCCTACCTCACTCCCGTATGTACGTATATATATGTCTGTCTCTCTCTGTCATCTCGCTATCTGCAACCTTAATTGGGCAGTCAGAGGGCATTGAAACCCAGCTGACTGACAGCTTGTAAACACAGTGCTCTTTCCCAGGGATCACAGGGGAGGCGCAATTGGTTGACTGTGTCAAGTTGTTCGGTATGGCGAGGCTGGTGAGCACAGCTGCTTGTCCATCCGTTCTCCGATTCCCGAGTGACGTCCCTCGTATTATAGATTGCTGGTTCGATATTGATATTGTGATTCATGAATGGATAGATAATAAATCATCCTTCTCATTAATGGATGATACTTTGTTATAGCATCGGGTAGTTTGTTTTTATGGATCGAAGACATTCGCCTTTCTGTTTCTCACAGCTTATATCCGCCGCGCAGTATATCGAAAAAGCACGGAATGTTCCGGATACTTGCCTCAGTATGTCTTACCCTTGTTTGCCATTATTTTCTGAATTAAGGAGATAAGCTTGTAAAAGTCATGCAGAAGCATGAGAGACGGTTATGATCCCACCGGATCAAGTTAGAATGAGTACCTTAATGGAGAGTACCTTAACCAGAGAGTACCTAGCAATCAGCACTTCCATCTGCATGCGAAATATGTCACACTATGTTTCTGAAATGATTAGTCACGGAATGAGCGGGAAGAACTTATGGAAGGAATCTGTAATATAGTTTCAAATTCAGATTTTTTTTTTCAGTTAGTGATGAAAGTAGTGGCGATTCATTTGTGACTAAAGGAGTATTAGGACAAAGTACGACATGTTCCATCGCGTCAACGTCATCGTTGGGATGTTTGTCAGATCGAAGTTCATCAATCCCATCGCCACGACATTTTCAGACACCTCCGCCAGATAGCAGGCGACATCGGCCATATCCTTCCGTAAGCAGCGCACGTCATAGCAGGTTAGTTTTGCCATATTGAAAAGAAAGTGCAGCACTCGAACGCACAACATGTACATTTGCTGCACATCATGACTTGCACATGCAACACTTCTTTTGGCATTATCACATTGCAAAATTGTATGCTTAGGAAGATGACGGTGGATCTACTGCATATTTATCCAGCAAGAATGTGTAATTTGGTAACTTGAAATGCCTGCACACATTCAACATCCCACTTCTTCCTCATTTCTCGAAGTGACCCGACATCACATCATCACGATAAACTGGGGTGAAATGTGTTTTCCTTCCCAGCTCACTGCAAAATTACAACCTTCATTTATTGTCGTCTGAAATGTACAAAACAAAGCAAACATGCAGTCGACTGCACACTACGCAACTGTTTTTGGTCCGCCTTCTTGTCCAATCGGTCCTTTCAGCTGCATTGCACGTGTTCTACTGCACGCATATTGCTACTGATAGCACGTGTACAAACCGGTTATCCTTTCCCTGCAAAACATTACACATTATATACACACAGATATCACATGCATAGCTGTACACACACACACACGCATGCATACACATACACATACATGCACACAAGAACACACACAAACACATGCACACACACACAAATGCACGCACACAGGTACGCACACACACACATACGCACACACACGCACATGCACACACACACACACGCACTCACACCCACACATACACACACACACACACACACACACACACACATACACATACGCATACACATACTCATACATACGTCCGAACACAACACCAATACGTGTGGGAGAGACTTGTGTAAGATGATTAAGCTGATATGAAAATGATTCATTCATTCACCCTAGAAGTTTTACTGGTAGTTAAGTAAAAACCTGAAATTACACTGTCAGTTTGAGATTTCTCCATTCCGGGGAATAATTGGGTAGCTTCTTCCGACTTCTCTTTACTCGTGAAGTTTTCCTTTTTTTTCCGCAATTAAACATTGCTTGTTCGGCAATACTCTTATTTGGATTAATGGCGATCATAGAATGACACGAGAAGGTAAGCGTATTTTCTAGAGGCATTCTGGTAGGAATTCTCAATCCAACAGTTTATTGAAGAGACAAGTAGATTTTCTGTTTACCACCTTACTGTCTTAAAACATCTGTATGCAATGGTTTTTTTTTTCGGATTATTAATCGCGTTCTGATCCAAACAAGTGGGGTATTAGAGTTTGTACATATGTAGTTAATTGAGTAGTTACGTGACAAGGTACTTGCAAAGAAATAAACTCACGATGCAGAAGTTACCAGATGAATTTTACCGCCTATAAGTGAATCTTGCTGGTGAGTTTTTCACAACATTAAACGGAATGGATTTGACGGTTGGCGAACCTCGGATTAGGCTTGTAAATGAACATTGCAACGTAACTTGAAGTACATTTAGCGTATTCTAACCATCAATTCGAAAATATATGTAAGAGATAAATATACGTACGTTGATGGTATGCAAGATAATTGCATTAGGAATTGTATCTCTTTTCTGCTTGCGTACAACTATTAGTTATCCACGACTAGCACTTCCATTCCATACTTATGTATGACACTAATTTCATATTAAAGAAGGCTCTATATTAGATGTTTAGCTTTGTGAGGTACTTTTTTACCGACAAATTTAATAATACATTTGCAAAAAATATTCAGTGTCTCCTTCAATCTAAAGATTGTTTGGTTTTGATATAAAAGGTTGAGATTGTATATATTCAGCACGGTTGATTGCATTTTCCATTGCAGAGCCGCTCACAATGAACTGGAAAAGACACGTCGTGCTAACCTTCGTGGATATTTGGATAACTTGAAGGATATCGTTCCTTCTAGTTCTGACAATGCCCGCAATACAACCCTCTCTTTATTAACTCGTGCTAGAGATTATATTGTGGTCAGTTCTTTGTTATCTTATTATTTTATGATAACAGCTGTGGCAACTTCTGAACAGATGAATTGTCGCTTCAGAGATGTCCTTCCTCGCTCGTCCTCTATTTCGCGCTGGTTGCGCTAGTTTATGGCAACCTCTCCCTCTATCCTCTCTCTTCTCTCCCACTTCTGTAGCCCGAACGGATCGCAAGACAACATGATTTGAGAATGTGGCATTATTATTATTATTATTACTGTTATTAATTAATCTATTATATGATAATAATAATAATAATGATAATAATCAATAATAATAATAATAATAATAATAATAATAATAATAATAATAATAATAATAATAATAATAATAATAATAATAATAATAATAATAATAATAATAATAATAATAATAATAATAATAATAATAATAATAATA
>NW_018108403.1:61095-65242 GCF_000183805.2 Loa loa | reverse complement strand
TAAATAATAATAGTAAATAATAATAACAATAATAATAATAGTAAATAATAATAATAATAATAATAATAGTAAATAATAATAATAATAATAATAATAGTAAATAATAATAATAATAATAATAATAATAATAGTAAATAATAATAGTAATAATAATAATAGTAAATAATAATAATAATAATAATAATAGTAAATAATAATAATAATAATAATAATAGTAAATAATAATAATAATAGTAAATAATAATAATAATAATAATAATGATGATAGTAATAATAGTAATATAATTAATAATAATAATGATAGTAATGATAATAATAACAATAATAATGATAATAATAGCAATAATAATAGTAATAGATAACAATAATAAATGATAAATAGTAATAATAACCTATAATAACCTTTGAACAATTATATTTTGAGAATCATAAATTAAAAAGGAGAAATAATATTCAACGTTTAAAGGGTAAACAGCAATAGCAATAATAGTAATCATTGTTTTTATCATCACTACTATTTATACCATTTACCATTATAAACTATTATTCGTTATTATTGCCACTGTCTATTAATTATATATTTATCATTATAATCTTATCGTTGTTGGTTATCACTACTATTATTATTGGTGTAAATTATTTTATTATTACTCGTTATCACTGTTAATCATTGCTATTTCAACGGTCATAAATCCTCTCTCATGATGAGTTAGTACAGTTTTGTGCTCATGAGGAAGAAGTATAATGTTTTGTAGAATTAAAGATATATGTACATCTGCGGAGAGAAGGGGTCGTAACTTGTTAAGTTTTGATGATAATATTTGGAGGATGACAATGCACGCGAGTTACGATGCTGCAAACATGTACTAGTAAGCACTATTCTGTGGGATATAATATCACATGACCGTCTAGTAATACTGTAGTGGTGCTTCTGCAATTCGAGATTTGTGAATAGTAGATGTCGATATCTAGGTAGTATGTTAGATATCGTATAACACTGTTGCACCTTGCTTATGAATCAGTCAAATTTAGGTAGCAAAGCGGAGGACGCCAGTTTCAGTAAATGTTTGCATTTGATAGGCTGTGGTGTTAACTAATTGAGGTTGTTCATCAAATGATTCGATATATAAATCTAAGACTGAATATTATCGATCATTTCCAGGAATTGGATGAACTTGTAAAAAGCGCGGAGGAGCGGAGGCGGCAATTAGAAAAACGTCATTTGGCTTTGCAACTCATGCTGGAAGGATTGCACCCTGAAAAGATGCTAACACAGGAATCTCGTTCTGGAAGTGCAAGTACCATTTCAGCAGTTGACGATAACGATTATAGTACATTGTCATCATCTGCCTCTTCTTCTTCTTCACTGACATTGTCAGACAACACATCGTGCTTAGATTTTTGTTCCAAATTGTCAGTTTCATCTAGTAACTCTTCATTGGTTAGTTCTCCTATTCATCCATATCCTCCATTTGATCCATATCTGAATGGACTGCTTCCAGCATTACCATTGTGTTATCCCCGCATTTCTATGTATCCTTACCTCGATGTGCAACCCCTGTGATTATACGACATCTTCACCTTCCCTATTCCTACTGCTGCTTTTGCTGATCTTAGATGGACTATATCTGAATTTTGAAGTAGGGAAGAATTTGGTGATATTTAATGAAAATTCGAATTCAATAAATTCGTTATAGTGAACCACAACTGAGACAGTTCAAAATTATTGCAAAATTTTTTACCAGTTGTAAGAATAGTAATTGCTAATTTTAAGCAGCAACGATAAATGATAATAGCTGTATTTGTAGTATATTTTTTTATATGCACTGATATTATTTAATATTGTTTTTAACGTTTTTGTTGTTTGTGAAATATAACTGAAATATCAGTCTCAGTTTTTGTGCGTAATAAGCCCTCATAATATTTTGGTTTCGTGCAGTTCATCCAGTAGAGAGAATGGTGCCAAAAGTTGTCTGAATGTAAAGGTAGCAAGCACGCCTTACTGTAGGCAAACTACGCTATTTCCCAACATTAAACTACTGAGTAGTTTGAGGTGAAAACTGCAAACTTAGTTGAATGGTTGAGAATTAATGCATCTTGCATCATACAAGAAACAGTGAAGAAGTTAGCGGTTTCTCAACATTTGCCGGAAGAAATGTGACGAGAGAACTAAGAAGGTATTGGATTTGTTTTTTGATGTTAGTATTTATTTCGTCCTTTTTCATTTTTCTTCCCATCTAAAATTGTTGTAACTACTATCCGTAGCAACACTCGTCACACTAATAATTATTTTCAAATGAATCAGTTCATTCGATCATGTCGCTTCCCTTACTGAAATGTCGCTATTCAAAATAATGGCCTGTTGGCTAGTTCTGATTAACTTAGCTCTTCTCCTATATTTGTTTAATGTTTTGGGATGTTCGATTATCATTTCAAGTTGCGCAGCTGTTTATTCGGTAGATAAAAGGTTTCCGTTCGAGTTCCATTCCCGGAAAATGAAACCAATATATTGTAAGAACAGATGAATATTGAAATTTAATAACGGAGTATCGCGGGTTATCTTATAATTTGACGACATTGAGATATCAAAGTTTAAGTAGGTTTATGGATCTTTTGTTGCCTCCTCTATGTCGTTATTCTGTCTCGTTGTTCTTTTCCTCAGCCGCCGAACGATAGTGACGACGACGGTATCCTAATTTGTGACCAGTATAGATCAAATTACTGTTAGAACAATGAATAATAGATGAAGTGACCACGTTTTACAACTCTTGTCTGCTCCTTCCTTTATATTGTTCCAGCGGCTCAAGAAGTTAGCAATCAGAAACTTGGTGCATTATGTCACAGAGAATACTGGTGACAAAATGTAGGTAGATTTAAACAGACTGACTGATTGATTGATTGGTAGCTTCATATCATCATTCTTTTTATCAACTATTCCCCCCAAATGCCAAATTTTCTTGGTAGATTTGAATCTATATCTGTATGTACTCCATCTTCCTAATTATTTGTTTATTTAGCTAATTTAAATCTTTCAGTGTTGTCGGGTTGGTAATAATGCAAATGCTTCTTCCGTTTTTCCCATAGACTTTTGTAATCACTACAAATAACCCTTGACCTGACACGAAAAACTATCCTTATTATTCTTGTTCATTATGAAAATGTTGTTGTAGAATCTAAAAAAAATGTAACTATCAACTGAACCAAAGTTATTGCAAGCGATAACTGGCAAATATTCAATCAAAAAAGCTGTCGAAATTATACCGCTGAAAAGTGTTCAAAGATTGATTTATACGTAGCTGTAACGTTCTCGAAGAATGACGGATGAAAAGCATGACAGTTTTCATCTTCCTAAACCCATACGTGTTCTAAATCCATTTTACAACATAATATATACTTCCATCAATTAACCTTTATTTCATTTCTCATGCAGGAATGCTTAGATTACTTCATCACCAAAACTGGAATGCTTAGTGTTAGACTTGCTTGGCCACAGCAGTCTGAAAGGAGATTTCGGAGATAGCCTTCCTTCAAAAGTTTTAAAATAACTACTCGAACATTACTTTTACATACTAACTGTTGTGAACGAGAAAAGCTGCTACTATTCCAATTCTACTATTGCTTTAAAATTTAATGAAAGGGGAATTAGGAGGGCATTTTTTATGATAACCTTTGACTTCATATCCTGCGATAAAGCAGGCATCACTGGACCAACATCTTCACTGCGTACTTTTGATTTCACCCATCCTTTCATCGAGGGAAAAAAGGCCAAGAGAAATATAGGAATTTGATGCCTAAAAAACTGTACGGCTTTTGAAAAAGTACAAGACTACACAGATCAATTTACAAGAACGACTTCCTTGTGCATTATGCTAAATCCAGCTTAAATAATCCAAAATGTAAGTTATCAGAACTGTTCAGAAAACCGATCATCGCGGATAGAAAACGTTGTTTTGAACGCGGTCAAGCATCGATCATGAACAATGCTCAACTGCTCTGTTTCAAACAACCAATACTATAAAAGCGGACAATGGAAGGATTATTTCACGTAATTTCCAAACAAAACTACGATGAAAAGAATTCTTGAGATGGATACGGCTTACATTGTACAAATCTTCGAACACACAATGGCAAATAGGTTTGTGGATTC
>NW_018108403.1:53465-60942 GCF_000183805.2 Loa loa | reverse complement strand
TTTACAAGAACGACTTCCTTGTGCATTATGCTAAATCCAGCTTAAATAATCCAAAATGTAAGTTATCAGAACTGTTCAGAAAACCGATCATCGCGGATAGAAAACGTTGTTTTGAACGCGGTCAAGCATCGATCATGAACAATGCTCAACTGCTCTGTTTCAAACAACCAATACTATAAAAGCGGACAATGGAAGGATTATTTCACGTAATTTCCAAACAAAACTACGATGAAAAGAATTCTTGAGATGGATACGGCTTACATTGTACAAATCTTCGAACACACAATGGCAAATAGGTTTGTGGATTCAAGGAACATCATAACATTGAAGTATCGTAGTAAAAAAGTGCAATCATCGTACCCCTGAACCTAATAATCATATAGAGCTACTGATAACCTGCTGTGCAAGCATAGAACTGCGTAAGCAATAAACTAATCCGACCGGACTCCAACTCCGCAGTATCTATTTGAACAAAGCTTAACGGCAGCTTGAAGATTACTCCATCTGATTATTTGGTTCCATTTTATTAGTGACACTTTTCGTACATGGCTAGTTGTTTACAGGAAAGTGAATAGATACAAAGTCTCTTTACATATCTCGTACTTGACCCTCCTTCATTTGCAAATCTGTACTGCTTTCGGAGTCAATTAATTAATTACAGTGAATTACAAGAAAATAAGTTTAATGAAGTCTTTTGCAGTTTTACGAGCTATACACTCTACATTCTTCTTTGACATTCGGTTGCACACTTGAAAAAAACAAAACATCCCAATATTCAAACTTCCATTTGTAATCCCAAAGATATTTATGTTTCCACTGTATAAGTTAAAAATGGTCCATACTCCAAGTTACTCATTTGAAACGAACTCTGAAATATTTTATACATGGAAATCCTTAAAAACAACAGGACAACTCTGCGGAAATGTTTTCAGCATTTGAAACTTTCCTTAATGTACATTTACATTTTACACAGCTCTCAAAAATTTTCATCCTCCAAACTTGTCCAAGACAAAACATAACACGGGTAACCAAGTACAACAGGTACGTACAGACTAAAAGTTAGCTATCACCAAGTACTTGATAGACGCGAAAAGTGGGATTTTCAAATACCAGCTTGAAATAAAGTTTCGTTTCATCATCAACATAGCGTACCCTATCGCAAAACCGCAAATGAACCGATAGCGTCTTCGGATCTGTTTCTGCAATATAATATTTGAAAACCAAAAAGCCAACTTTGTTAATCATGCTAACGACTCTTTTACAAGTTCCATTTCCAGAAAAAAAAAGTACAATGTATCTTCTTCAATCTATAACAAAATTTAGGGACTGAATAATCTCGCAGGACTTTTTTTTTCTCCATCCAAGTTTCTGCAAGTTACTGAAAAATACATCCAAGTTTTTAAAATGTTGCAACAATTCTGTCCATTATTCATATACATAATTATACCAAGACACAACCAAATCTCACTTTTCGGCATGACATACTCTAGCGTATCACCATTAGCGGCATCCACCAGATCTTTCGTTGAACATCCCGTTGAAGCGGCCAGACATATACTATCCTCCAATATGATGTAATCTACCTTATGAGCTGTCAAAATTCCATGCATTTCGGCGAGCGTTTTTCGACCATACATCTGAGAAAAATTTTATTGCAAGGATGAGATGAATCAATTATTCTTCAGCAAGTTAAAAATCAAGCACCTAACAATAAATCAATTTGCTTGTCATCCATGACTATTTCCCCAATATTGACAAAAGAAAAATTGCTCAAATTAGAGATAATATTTCAAAATAGCGAAGTCATTTAAGACTTTACATCAGCTTTGTAAAGTGTCCAACCTGATAAAGCTGTAATGTCCGATCACGCAACCACTTATCTTCAAAGTGTGGGTGATTAACCAAATACCTTCCTGTGCAAGCTTTTACTCCGGCCATCAGCTGCATGCTTCCTGACCAAGAAGATGAAGGCTGCGTTGACTTTTTGATCCATTCCATTAATGCAACAGTATCCGGATCATAAAATTCCTGAATTAGTACTAAATTTTTGATCGTGGCGTGCACTGCTCAGTTCTGATCCAAATGATTTGGAAAAGAGTTTTACATAAAGTACGAATGTCTACGAGAAATACGCATAAATGTAACTCATGAACTATACCTGTTCGTCCGCTATCTGTTCCTTGTAAATACCATAATGGTTGTATAGCAGAGTTGTGATTGCAGCTATTACTACCATCTGTACAACAAACCGTCCCGAGTACTTTGAAATCCTGAAGTGCAGAGCACGCCCTGTATTTCCTTGTTCTTAACAAAACAAGCTACTCAACCATTTGCATATATTGTTTGTGTACTAATTTTCCCTAGCACTTGACATTTTTTTCGAACTTTTAATATCCCTTCAAACAACTGCAACTCACTGCCTCAAAGCTGTGTATTGCTGTTCAATAACAGATTTTCAAATAAGTTTCATTGTTTCTCAAGATATACCTTGAAGAATACGTACAGTATAACACTCTAATGAAAGGTAGCGGGATGAAGACTTACTTACATCACAGGTAACACGCAGGCAACAAGGGCAATCTGTGGAAACCAAAGGTATTTCATTCGGAGAGTAAAAACAGCAACTATTCCACATACCATTGACTGAATGACGATAAAAATCGTTTCCGGCCCAAAATGATTGATAAATGCAGGTACTGCAACAATAGATGCAAACCACACAATAAACTACAGCATTCTACTATTTAGATTAATAAAGACAATACCAGATCCTCGACCGCAGCGCTGCATCGTAACTGAATATATCGTCGTTAAAGTAACAATGAATATCGCTGCTGTGAAGAGCGGAAAGCAACCATTCAGGGATGTACGCCGAAAGAAGTCATTATCGAGATAAGCGAAAGCTCCGTGACACAAATATAGGGCAGTTTCGAAAGGTACTGAGGACCTAAATATGGCTGCTCAAAAAAAAAAAAAAAAAGAAAACTGCTCAAAACTAATACTGAATGAAAAAAATCTAAATCTTCGTCTTTTGCTTCCACATCTCAAAGACTTCCATCATTCCACTTTGTACGACTACTGAACTCAACGTTCCTTCTACTACTCCATTCAAAATAAAATTAAGGCAATACTGTCCTGTCCTAATCCTTCCAAACTGTTCTAGCACTTAAGGAAAAAACATTTGATTATTGCATGTACAATGTAATTTTTTATATTCCAACTGATATAATTTCAACACTTTTTGCATTCACACATATTAGCGAATTATTCAACTATCCAGCCTCAACCAATGGACATCTTTATATTCATTTTCAGCTTCCCTCACACCAAACTCTTCACATTATAATTACACTTTGTTTATTTGTCCTTGTTAAGCATAAGTTCGTAAAAGAATGAAGCAAATAGAACCGATAATCAAATATAAAAAATATAACTACCTCGAAATTAAGCCAATTTTAGCCTTTACAAAAGTCCATATGTGCGTGTCAGCTTCAGCGCCCACAAGATAACGGATGAACCAGCTTAGCGCCAGCGTTAATGTAACGATATAAACTGACTTTAGCAGTATTAAACTCATTCGCTCCCTGTAATAAATAGGAACAAAACGTATAATTTGTAAAAGTAAAATGAGTAAATTGATAATAAGTAGATGGGGGAAACGTGCTAGAAACAAGTATCGTAACATACATTGATCACTTCCACTATCATTTTCATTCAGTAAAAATTAAATAACTTGCAACAAACCTTCCTGTGTTGGTTGTTAAACGAAGGATGACAATGGAGCTTAAATTAAAGGCCGTACAAATGGAAGCAATATTCATTAGCTGACCAAACTGCGCTAATACAACAAAGAAAAATGCTAGCGACTGCAGCAAGAGAAGCGAAATAATGGTGGATGACAGATGAGGAATGATCAGACTCATTCCCACCAGAGATGTCGACTGCAGTACCAAGATGAACTGTAATTTTTGCGATTTTAGAAGCACCAAAAAGATACTGTTTTTTCAAATCTTCGAGACGCCCACTTATTCAATTACAATTAGTCTAACAGACAGCCTTCGCCAGAACTTATGATGAAGAAGTCTCACCTTATCGCAGCACTTAATCAAGCGGCCAAAGCCTTTCAAACATGACTGATTACTTAATCTTTCCCTTCAATTATCAATTTCTCCCTTCTTAATAATTTTATTACAAATGTGACTTTAACAGTACACCACGAAGGCCTCCATTATTATATCCTACCAACCCCGCGGTGGCCCTGAAAACCACTTTACATATTTCAGCATTAACATTAGGACCACCCGTACTCAAAGGCTGCCCTCAACATGTAACCGTAATAACTATTACAACTCACTCCATCCTGCGCTTATTTTGAAATTGCGTTACGCACTGCATGTTGATTAAACTAACAGAACTGCTGAATAGCAAAAAAAAAGTGAAAAAGATACGTAAAATAGCAACAAGTTACCTGAGTAAACTGCCAAAACAGAGCAAATAGGAAAGTGGCGAAGAAAAAACAAAGTAGTATTTTTTGCACGAGACATCGGAGAAACGAAGCACCATAACAATGCACGCGTTTTGCAGCCAAAAAAACGGCAATGCAAAATTTTCCCGCAAATTAACAGTGAAGAAAACTCGAGTGCTGTCATCGATGTTTGTAAGCATCCATGTGAAAACAAGCAATCCATATAGCCAACTAAAAACTGTTCACTTGGATTGGGTGAGTGTTTTCGAAATCTCGTCTGTAGATAAGTAAAGGTTGCAAAAAAAGAAAAAGAGAAAATGGTATGCCTTCCGGTGAGAGCCCAAGTAAGAAGAAACAATGTTGCAACACCGAGTCCAGCAAAAGTAAAGCATGAATAGACATAAAATAGGATCGGTTTTGGTAAATAATAGTCTCGAAGCAGTCGGAAAGATGCAAAAAATTTGTATAAAACAGCAAGGATCAATTCTTGATAAATGTTGAACCGTTCGAATACGTTAATTTGACGAGGGAATTCAGTGCTGAAATGAAGTAATCAATCAATCAAATGAAGTAATAATGGATAGGTATCCACAGATGTCTTGAAAATAAGTTTTAGCACTTGTTGTTTTGTTATGTGGTCTAGCAGATAACTAATTATTACACAACTATTATGAAATATTACGTTTACCTGTTATCATGCATCAGTGCGTAGATTGTGCTATTAAATGACATCTTTGGATGAACGGCAAACTTATAATAGGAATAATAAAGACCAGCTTCAGTCCTCAACGATATCTCTTGTTCAACTTGCTTTATATGCGAAAACCACAGCTTCGTCTCATGCAACTCTTGCATATATCTGAAATAGCTAACCCTTCCATCGCCAATACAAGAATCGATAAAAGTTACGAAGGAACAAATGAAAACTTACTTTCCAAAAATGAAACCACATAAGAGTGCGACCATACACCCGATATAATTCATAAAAACACCGAGATTTAAATTTAATCGGTTGCTTCGTATTGGATACGATGACAGCGGAATTCGCTCTGGTGACTTGGAAAATTCGTAATCCATTCAGTCGGTGTAAAAGAATGTGCTAACATACATCGAATGATGCAGTATTATTAACAATACTGAGCAAACAAATTTGTTGGGGAACTCCTGAAATAACTGCCTTATGTTCTGACTAATACAACGACCTGTGTGATCTCCCTAACACATATCTTCTAGAAAACAACTTATACCTTACCGTTTGGAACTTGCCAAACACAAACCATCCGATAACACGAGTTCAAAACTCAGTCTACGTCATCAGTATGATCAGTTACATGCACAGCTACAAGGTCATCAAAACTCAGTTATGCAGCCATGGTCAAGTGGTCGCCATCGTTATCGGACTGTGATAAACAACACTATTACCACAAATTATTACACCCTGTCAGACATTTCACGGATAGTATGGAAAACAATGCATGATATACAACTATCTATATTACAATTAAAATCTAAATCCCCACTGATTTTCACAAATCGTCTCCTTTCACAAGCCAACACGCGAAATATCGCAAAATATGAAGTCTGTGATGGCGGCAAGGGTTCAAGTGGAGACAGGGGGAGGGAATTTCATCAAAAGTGGGGCAATGATTTGTAATATGAATCTTCTTATATTGCTGGGAGATGTTCTCGTGTTTGACACCAACGCACCGTATGATGCGATAGCAAAATAGTTCATCTTGGTAAAGCATCATCTTTATAACTCAATTTTAATGTAAACTTCGTTCTTTGTGTTTAATGTGTCTCTAACACCCAAGGTCGGTGAATAACAGTGTAAGAGCTTCATCCTTTGCTTCTCATTTTTACAGAACAAAGTTCAAGGTTATGAAAAAAGTGAATTCAAATATGTAGCAGGGAAAAAAAACTTGCTACTAGACGTCCTTAAAGAGTTGTGGGAGAAAAGCACATTGTACTTTTCCCTAAATTTAATTACAGTTGCACTGTTCTACAAATTAATAAAAACCGATTCAATATTTAACAAATGAATAGATGAAATACGGAACAATATAACCTAGCAATCCATGACATAGTTGACACAATAATACATCAGAACCGTGATTAATGAAGCAAAAAGAAACGCCACCTGTCGCGAAAGTTGTCGTGCAAGGATACAAATGGTAACTGAATCAAAAATATTGCTGAAAAACGAAGGTCCTACTTCCATTGAGGAAGTAAAGTTCGAATTTTTCGACTTGCGACAACGAAGAGCGAATTCAACAGAACAGTATGTTAACCAATGGAATATTTAGAGTGATAACCAATGTAAAATCAAATGACAGAGGGAAATGTGCGTTGAGATGGATTGTATTAACAAAGTGATGAATCGAAATGAAGGGAAAGTAATTCGGGACAAAGATATGAGCCCTTATATGAGTCACCCCCCCCCCCTCTTTATAAAATATGAACCCCCTTACAGCATACAAGTGGGAGGGATTCACAATGTCGAAGAGGGATATATATATATAACGTCAACAATGAGGATTTACAACACAATTTCAAGAAGGTACATAATAGGCAAGGCAGTGTCATAATGGGCTCTTTGTCTATTACTGCGTATATGCATCTAATACGGATGAGTAAGAAGAACGGAAGATTTAAATATTACCAATCAATATGAGTCATAGTCAAATTGGGGCAAACTATTTCAGGTTTCCCAATACTACCTGGAACTGACAATTCTTTTTCCACTCACAAAAAAACAACTCAGTTCTAAGCTTCAACGTAATCCATTTGTCTCATCAAATAATGCGCTGTCGCTTCAGCAATAGGAAGCAATGGATGGTCTTGAATTTCCTTTTCTCCACGTCCAATATCAATTACCTGAACAAATCAACAAATCATGAAACAAACTATTACCAGTTCGATAGAATGAACATGCAAAGTGATTTTGAACCAGGAAATTCTTTCGTTCCTCCTAACTCGGATGATATATATATATATATATATATATATAAG
>NW_018108403.1:47028-53445 GCF_000183805.2 Loa loa | reverse complement strand
ATATATATATATATATATATATATATATATATATAAACGGAGAGCATTACCAAACCAAGGCTAAATAAATCGTTTTAAGAGTTGTCCGAGGTTTTGATCTAGGACCTAAGATTCGGTTATTCTTTTAAAAAAACCGACGCAGTAAAGGTAACTGTAAAAAACCGAAGAAAAATAGAAAAACAACAAAGTTAGGAGGGAAATTACTATTAATATTACTACTTTATTAGTCCTTCGTACTTTGCAGCTCTCCAGGAGCTCCAGCTCCAAGATTCCTGCATCCTTACCAGTATTTTCGGACCAAAACTGAAGTAGGGTAGCTAGCTAGACAGTGTCCAATGTTCCACCCACCTTTCTCTTTCCATTAAAAACTATAATGAAAAAATCTACCAAGCACTTGAATAACTCACGAGAAATCTGTTAAATCCAGCCCATATTATGATTTAGAAAAGTTTCAAGTCAGTGTTTTTTTTTCACACTAACGCGTTCCTTTGCTTTATGTATAAGTTAACAATTTCCTTCGCTCTTAATTCTTACAGTTTAAATTCGCAAATACTTTTCATTCTTGCTAATCTGTTACAGCCAAACATGTATAACATGTATGCACTCCTTTCCTCTTTGATTCAGTAATGGTCTTTCATAACCAATAATCGCAAAAATTGATATCTGACTCACCCTGATGATCTTATTTATTTCTTTCCGTGCAATAGCATTTTTAACCAGATCGTCCAAGGTAATATTTCTCCCTTCTCTTTGCTCAGCAACATCTTCCTGCAATAATACTATTTCATAATAGAAATGACATTCTTTATATTTTGAAAAAAAAAAAGACAACACCATCCTTTTAATGAAAAACAGCAGCTCTTACAATGATGGAAACTAGTAATTTAAACATTACAGACTTACAGTTCGGTTTGTTGCAGTACAATGTGATAATTGACAACCACTATTACAATTGTCCAAAGCAAATCTTACTTTTGCCGTAGCACTCTTTATCAGTGACATCAGTGATTGCTCCAGTGCTGAAAAAATTCTGTTATTTAATTTTTACATAAAAGCGATTACGATATGTCAATCAAAAAATTCTACTTGAAAACGGTATTTCCTGTGAACATTATCGAAAAGCAGCTTACTTAAATATAATACATAATATACAATAGGCATGCAACAAGAGCACAAAAAAATAACTTCTTTTCAAAACTCGTGCTACGTAGCTCTCCTTGTGATCACTTTGCATTTCTGAAAACCATCCTACAGCTTCAGAATGTTGGTAGGAATGTTGGTAGTTTTTCTCCACTTTGCTTCCTTCATTGCATATAATATCAGAGCTAAAAGCATCTAAAAGAGCTAAAAGCTAAAAGTAAAGATTGGTCAGTTAATTGCTTTCAGAGTAAAGTCACTTATAAAATGAAACCAAATTGAGCAATGAATATTCCTGTGTCAGGACTTCAAAATCTGAATGCAACACAAGTGAAATGATCAATTACTTTTGGTGTTCATCAGAAGAACGCATCAAAGACAAATGAAAACTTCCGAACAACAAACCAACAACGGATGCTGTTTTCAGGCTGAATCCACTCCCACGTCTGAAATACATTCAGCAGTGAAAAGATGTAAGTTCGTTCAAACTATAATTTATTTCCACTTGACGAACTGATCCATTCTCCTCCAATAAATTTTACAAAAATCAGCCTCAAAATAGACCTTAAGCATCTCATCACGATAATAAATTTAAGTATAAATCATATATATGTTAAGTTTCAGCACATGTGTTTCAAACTGACACAACTTACGTGTCAATTAAACATTCAGCACTGTTCGCTGTATTATGCAGTTTAAACAATGACTTGTAACGTAGACAGCGACAGATACTCCGGTAGTACCCAATACCAAACACATTGAAAATTGCCTACAAAAGTTATACATGGATTTTTTTAAATGGTGCCCGGAGTAAGAATGATTACCAAGAAAAAAGTAAATAAACAAGCACGTTACTTAAACGAAATATGTATATGAAATATCATGCCGACATATAAAAATGGGTCAGATGACACTTTTTGATTTTTCCCAAATTAACTGCATACGGATAATGAAACGCAGATACATAATACAATTCTGATGCAATAAAGTTTATGGCTTCAAAACTGAAAAGGAAAAAAAAACACAAAAAGGAACCCGGAAAGCACTGGACATACTGAAGTCCTAAATCAATTATTTACAGTCTGCTGAGTTCCAATGTTTACCAGTATCATCCATCTGAAAACAAAGAAAGAACTAACAGTAAGAACGCATCTAAGAAGATACGAATAAGAAAACCCAGATCTACACAATAATAATATCTCTGACTTGTGGCCATCCAATCATGCAAACGATTACCCTTTACTATTTATATAAATTATTATCTGGTTTCTTCTAATTATCAAGAGTTTTCAATTTCTATTGTAACATATATGATGTATATTTCGCGAGGTTTATCAATTCATCACAACATATACAATCTCAACCGTATCAAATCTTGCAACTTTTCAGTCATCGTGTTCGGAAATTTCCAACCACTTCCACAAAACTGATGGCAATGATCAACAACTGTAAGATGTTCCATGAACTTCTTCTGCCCGACTCTTTACAGCTATAATTCAAATGGTTACCACTTCAACTGAAGCCCTATCCTTTTATCTCAGCCTTTTACTCATTCATATAACGAACTGAAAACTTCTGTGAGAAATCTCGGCAGGAAAAAAACAAACAACTCCAATCAAAGGAACCAGAACAATCGAACTAGCCACACCTCAAGCATCTACGATATTCAAAGCAACAACCCACCATACGACACTCTGACTGGTCCACTATGCAATACCTATGCAACCAATACCCGTAGTGGTGAAGTGACTGTGCGGATGAAATCGTGTAGCGTTTCCGGATAGCAGTATAATCGAGCAGGATGACGACTTTCGGCTTCTAACCTGAGATTTTTTTTTATGCTACTACTTTTCCGAACTAGTATTCCTGCATAGAACTTCACAGGATTGCCAGACATTTGATGTCCTTCATTGATTTGAAAGTTTTTGGTGGACGGAAATCATGCCACAAGTTTGGGGGAACTTTACAGAAAATTGAACACAAAAGAAAATATTTTCAGCTTTAACTGTCGAATGAAAAAAAAAAGTGCTCATTTTCTTCAAATAAGGAAACATAACAAACACATGGGATGTTGAAAATTTGATAAACAACGAAAATGGTTGATTGTTTATATCTAAATTTCATAAATTCGTCGTTGTATCCCCTCAACACGCAACCAAATAAACGAGAACTTCTTTCAGACTCACAAACAAGCATAAATCACGGAAAACAATTTCTGGAACAAATGTATAAGATTCATCTGTCATCTGTCATGAATTTCGTACCCATTCATGCCCATACTTTACCATTGTACAACTGCTCTTGGCTCATTCCACTAAACTAACAATAAGTGAATCAGGTTTCCTGAATATGGCAACGGTGTGTTACATGCAGTGACCTCTGGAATGAATTTCAGAATTTCAGCCATTAAATCCAGTCAGGCGCTGTCAGTAATTGGTAGCTCGCTCTTTGTTGATTAACAACATGTGGTACTGCTGACCTAAGGGATACTTTCGTAGCTGTGTGCTGGAGTACTTTGTCAGTACTTATCTTTAACCTACGGCAAGTGGATAATTTTGAGGATAATGGAATTGTCTTTACCTTCAGATTCACATCTAGTCTTGAAGCGATAATTATGCAGTGATGAGCAAAGTACTGCAAGGAAGAATTGTACAGTTCTTGAGAATAGACGATCAGCTACTTGTTAGACGTTTAGTTTTAGCAATGTAATAATAGCAATGGATTATTTCATCTGACAGATTGATAAACAGTCCAAGATTGGACAATTGGACCAACTATTTGGTTAACAAAAATGAACTCGAACAATGGAGATCGATCAACATGGTAACTACATACTGCAAAGGTACCAGTGAAAATCAATCTCACTTGTCCTACTTCATACAAATGGCAGCTATGGGACTACTACTACATGCAGTGATGTTATCATAACAGTACATCTCATGAAGATGGACGAAAGCCGATATTGCAGGTGCTACAGAGATGGACTCGATATGACTGATCTGTGGACAGATCATGATTTAAATTGGAAAAGTACTCGGTAACCTTGAAAACTTTGAAATATCATAACCGAACGATTGTAAATTTGATTGACAGCAGGCGCTGTATTAATGATACCAGCCGAATTGTATTTTGATTGAAGCAGTCAGGTAACAAAAATTACCTCGTTTCATTACGTCAAAGCGAAGATGTCGCCTAAAACGTATCACTTCTTGGACCAGTTATTAGTAACATTTCCAAAAAGTTCCATCTTTATGGGAATTTATTAACTTAATGGAAGTTAAATATGAATTTCAGCGGTGTAAGCTGATTATCATCGGAGAACCGTGTAAATTGCGAGTAGCATACTTGGAATGTAAGGGGAAAAGGTAGCATTAGCCAGATGGATAGCCATGAAGGTATTTATTTTTTTCAAGGCGAAATTTCCATTCCCGAAAAAGGGAGGTAGCGTGAAGTGACATCAGTTTTTCATTCAGAAACGAGAGAATTGACTGGAGTGATGAACCAACGGCCACAAAACATGAGGGACAAAATGTCGGTGAGGATATTGAATGAGGGAGGGGACAACAACAAACGTTCCCTCCCCCCTCCACCGCCAATACATAAGGTGGACATAGCCAAGGAGAGTGGAAGAAATGCGGAAGATAGGTGGGGATGCAGGTGTAAACGGAGGAATGGAAGAGGGAGAGAGGAAAGTTTGGAGGACTCCGTGAACGATCCCGCCTAAACTATGGCAGGGTGAGTCGGAGCCCAGCCTCTTTTGGCGGGACATTTGCTGAATGACCCGCCGCCATTCTCTGGATATTCGCCCACTTTTTATTTGCAAAACCCCATTGTTCCCATGTCTGTATGATCCCATCGTCTGCGTGTATACGTGTGGCATAGGAAGGGTTACTTGAAATGATACTGACCTTCATGGTCTGGGTTAGCATGCCGTAAGAGTATTCATAGAAGCTCACACAGTTCTGTGTCCACTTGCATCTTCTTCCGGACAACAATACATATTTGCGACCTGACAAACAGTCATCTAGTGAAGATGGTTGTTGCTCCACATGACCGGAGGTCAACTGAAGCAACTCTCCAAAGCACTTATACGCAGGGGTAGGTTGGAGTGCAGAAGTGAGAGGAGCGCTATTTTTTCAAATTAAAGAAAGGTCGTATTAAAGGAGATTAGAGGAGAAAAGTACAATAAAGTTGCTTCTCTCTTTTTTCATCCTTTTTTACTCATCTTCAGCATTCACTTCATTTATCTCAAAATAAATAAGTCTGAAAATAAATGCCGCAAAGTTGGCTATAATGAAAATTGCTAGTGTGCATTGCATACGATCACTCACTTATAGGTAGTAGATGTCGATAATGAAAATGAAGTGAACAGCTAGTCTATTAAGTCAAAAAGTTAGTTTGCAATGCGATCTTAGCGATTTCGGGAAGCTACCGACTAATGAAGTCTTTAATAATATCGCCAATAAACAGGTTAGATCCACTCATCCATCAAAACGGCAATCTGTGGAACTGAAACGATGAGTGGGAAAAATCGAAAACCGCTCAATTGGAGGAAATGACGATCATCACTTGATGGCTTAAAAAAGTGAACTGTCCATTAAATACAACATCGAAAGACCTTACGGCTTCCTTTGGAAGTGATATATATTACGTGATATGTGATGTTTGGCAGATTCTGAAATGAAGATAAGTTTACACAAAGAAATGATGCAGAGTAACTGTACCTCGATGGTACTTGCAATGCCAAGAGCGATACATTGAAGAAGTGAGTAGTCTTTAATGAGGAAAAAAAAATGGTTTTCATTTTGAAAGCTTGAAAATTCTAATGATGCGTGAGGGGCAATGTTTCTATTTTAATAAAACGACACTTGCGACTTTTTGAAACGAATTCCAGCTGATATACTTTTATCACTCATCTCTGATAATTGTATAACATTTTATTACCTTAGTATTTGAAATGAATTCATTAACTCATATCTACTTGTTACGAAGGTTTGCTGACCTTTTTTGACCGATATGGTGGCACAACTTTTTTACACAACATGATATACGATCTTCCAGTGTTCCTTTTGATCTAAGAATTTAACCAGCCATCACCAACATCCCAACTTTATACTTTGAACTGCCAATATGAAGGTTACTGTAGGGAACAAATTCATTAACTTCCATCTTCACCAACTTTTCAAAGTTAAGGATGACAAAAACAAAAAAAACGACTGTTGAACAAAGTAGCACACCTTTTCAATAAGTGTTGTGTCAAATCCCATTCATTATAAACTG
>NW_018108403.1:42977-46679 GCF_000183805.2 Loa loa | reverse complement strand
CACTTTGCGAACTTTTTTGAAACGAATTCCAGCTGATATACTTTTATCACTCATCTCTGATAATTGTATAACATTTTATTACCTTAGTATTTGAAATGAATTCATTAACTCATATCTACTTGTTACGAAGGTTTGCTGACCTTTTTTGACCGATATGGTGGCACAACTTTTTACACAACATGATATACGATCTTCCAGTGTTCCTTTTGATCTAAGAATTTAACCAGCCATCACCAACATCCCAACTTTATACTTTGAACTGCCAATATGAAGGTTACTGTAGGGAACAAATTCATTAACTTCCATCTTCACCAACTTTTCAAAGTTAAGGATGACAAAAACAAAAAAAACGCTGTTGAACAAAGTGCACACCTTTTTCAATAAGTGTTGTGTCAAATCCCATTTCATTATAAACTGTGAAAAAAAAAACAAAATTTTCAAATTTCTGTTTTTAGTGATCATTGATATTAATCGATCATTCGTACCAGTGGAGAATAAATGTGATTAGACTGGAAGGCTGTGGAATGAATTTTAAACAGTTTTTTAAATATTGCCTTACTTCTCTCATTAACAGGGAGAAAAATCTAAACTGAACAGTGTCTGTCACAAATCTCCAGCTGAGTGTCGCAAAATGCTACTGCTAAATCTTTTTAACTATTTAAGACAAAGAACCACAAGGAATAAAATGCCCTGAATTCAGATCCCTAATAAAATCCCCTGTTTTTAAAACTTGTAGCATTGGCATTGCTTTGTGTCCATCAATTCTAAAGTAAAACTACAAAGGTCAGCAACTAATTGCTGGGATGTCTTCCATCTTTCCACTCCACCTTTCCTGACCATACCATCAATAACTTCTTTTCTCTTATCATCCTATACATATAGGTTCTTTTTGTTCGATTCATAATAACCGACCTGTTAAGATAGTCATGCTCTCCAGGAATTTTTAGTGAACTTTATTCCAACAATGATCTTATAAGCCAAAAGTCACAAATCAAGTTGAATGCGAATTCATCGTATTTAAGCATTAAGTTTGAACCCCGAATTCATATTACGTTTCTTAGAAGCCAATCTCAGAAAGTTAATTAGCAAGACAATTTGCCACCATCATTCTTTCCTCTCTCTCTTGAACATGTTATAGCTCCCGTAGTGCCGAAATTTACCACGACTTAAGTTCGTTAACAAACTGCTCAAACAGCTGCTACTACTGGACGGTAAACCATTTGCAGGAGGTTATAAATTACAGCAGAAATAAAAATAAAGCAAAAATTTCCCATTTCAACAATTTAATTTGTTTCCGAGTTGAATAAAATTTATACCAATCCATTGGTTAAGTTCGGACATTTCAAGTTCAACATCTTCCAGTAGTGGTACTTGTTAAGGAAAGGAAATGAGCTCAGTGTAATGATCTATCTCACACTGTGGTAAGGAACAGCAGCAGAGATGATACGTTGAAATATATGTGGTTATATTACGAATGTATGCATGCAGAAATGCATGCATGCAGCTAGCTACTACAGGTCGAAAAGATTCTAAAACAAAGAAGGCAAGAAGTATATGGGTGAAGGAAGTTGATGGTTCCATTGGTTGAATTATATATTTCATTCGTCCCATTGATGATAGTCTGTCATTTTGCTGAGGAGTAGTAGACATGTAGTTGGTAACCAGCTATCGTATATGAACAACCTCACCTCTTCCATCTCTTCCAATCTTCCCACCGTTCCCTTTCATGTCCTTCCTTCCACCTCTACTACCATCAGTAACCTCTTGAAATCAATTACCCGAAACTGATTTCCACCTCCAACGTATCCTTTCCCTCATCTACACACACGATTTGGAACTTTTTTTTCTTTTTTGTACGAATTGCATTGCTCATCTATGGGTCGATTTCAACGATTTTCGGTAAGTTCCCTTTTTTCCAATTAATCCAATTAACTGAATAATAAAGACAAAGAACTCTTGAAGGTTATGATGAAACTTACAGAAACTTCCATGTGTATTACCTACAATGTACATTTCCCCTTTCTCTTTCTCCCTGTCTCAAAAATAGGTGACGAAAATGTATTATCAATTCAATTTGGCATTTGTCTCACCCACTCAAGAACTAATTTTGATAGAACCCATTCATGTTATCAGCAGCCCAGTCCAGTTTTTACAGCATGATTTGTGCCTTCACTTACTTTCACTCCTAAATCCGGTCGATTCTCTATCTACAAATATACTGAAAATTACGTCTCCAATCAATCTAATAATTCCATGTAAACTTGGAAATGCAGGACCATGTTCATTTGGCCTATTAGTAGTTGTACTAATAAAGAAACAGACTGTGGTCATTTTCCGAAAAATACCAGCAAATGAATGGACTTCTTGCTGAGGAAAAGTACTACCTTAGGTGAAGTTGTAGTAGTTTTGATGAGTTATCAGAGGAGGAAAATAAGTTTAATGATGGAAAAAGAGACATTTTCTTGAACCATTTCACTTCTGTCATTTTCACTTACGGAATCTTCCCGTTTCCTCCCTTTTCCCACTTTTATTCATTCACCGATCCGATGAACGTAACATACCATCCTACCTTATTCATTGTCACATTTCAATCTGACAAATGACTCAAAACAGCACTTATCTTTATAAATAAATTTGACCGTTCATCTTAGAGCAATTTGCAAACAGTACCTTTTTATTTCCCACATTATCAAAGAAATACTTCCCGTGACAATTGTCATTTCTCAGTTTGTTTTATTTCCACATTTAATTGGCCGCTATTTGCTGGGTCAGCTGCTATTCCTGGGTAATTCAGCATTTATAAATTTGAAATACTCTTTCACTTGCACTTCTTTTTCATAATGTCCAGTTTTTTCTCACAAAGTAAGTTGACTGCATGATCAAACCGGGAACTTCGATAAATTCTTTTCAAACCCGGGGCTTCCATAAATTCCTTGCAACCCGATTAACAGCATCTTCACTGGAAGTTTGCACCTCAATTAGTCATAATGGTTGCTGAGAAAATCCAATTTTGCGTATTGGAAACAGCTCCTGAATGCTGTTTCATGCAGACGTGTCCTTCGTTCACTGAATCATCCGGTAGAACTATTGATCGGGTTATTTCAATCACCTGATTTAATGCAAGAAAGTTTGAAAAAATTGAAGATATTATCGAAATAGGACACAATAAGTGTTGTAAATATTATCAAAATAAATACAATGAAATTGATTATTTCAACATCGCTAAAAATGTTAAGTCGCAAAACTCCAGGATTTCATGAAAAGGAGAGGTAAGAAAGCAACCAGTTGTGATAGAAATTTTTTGGCAGATATACCATGTTGCTTCACTGAAGTGATGCAACAAGCATCTCATCATTTTGAATTTGACAGAGTGTCCTTTCTCCCAGTTTTTCTTGAATTCTGACTGGTCATCGTCCATTACTACCACTACTACTCTTGTCGGTCAGTTAGTAAATTAATTCATTCACATCTGAATCATTGCACAACTGCACCAAAAACCTGGGTTACGTCATTCTAGCTTCTGTATGTATTGGACTTTAACTTCTGATTTAATTTCGAATGCTGCTATTCAAAATTTAATTCCATTGCTTCGTTCTGCTACATCAACGAGGTACATCATCATGGTGAATTCTATAGGGAAGGGGAAGTGTGTATGTGTGTGTGTGTGTGTGTGTGTGTGTGTGTGTGTGTAGTAGTGTGTGT
>NW_018108403.1:29695-42312 GCF_000183805.2 Loa loa | reverse complement strand
ACTAGCAGTGTTAAGAACAAAAAGACCTGAAGGAAATAATTTCCAGCGGAAGAAGCATGGGAAAAAAGAGGAGAAGAGGTTAAGAGGTTGACGGAAAAAGGATAGTGGACAAAGGTCAACGCTACAATTCGTTAACGGACGGCAGTATTCATCGCATTGTCCATATCTATTCCTCTTTTCCCTCTATCTCCCCTTCTCTCTCTCTCTCTTTCTTTCTCTTCTCTCTTCTCCCTCGTAACGTTTTTACGGCTGCTCTCTATTGTATCCTTGTGAAAGTGGGGTATCGATCTGTCCTTTTTTTCTGTCTTCTTTTTTGCACGTTGCACTTCGGTTCGGTCTGCTCTGTCGTCCCGTCAATGTCATACTTCCTTGACCAATAGCGAAACAAATAAATAAAGTGATGTTGGCAGTTGTCATTCTGCCAGCTCTGTTGCTGTATTGTGGAAGGTAGAATCACTTATTGAGAGTGAAGGATAAAATTGTAGGATTTCCCAGAACTGAACCAGGAATTCCTGTATTCTGCAGTGGATTAAAATACTGCGGTACACGATGCTGGATAAGGTAAACCAAGAGACAGATTTGACTCCGATTTCCCGCATTAAAAAGACACTCCAAAATTACCTTGATATCACATGAATGATTTATGCTTGACCATGTGGTTGCCTCAATTTCGTGCTAGTACCTTGAAATCCGGTCAAATCCATGAACGGATTGAAGTGTGTTAATTGTAGTTGCTGGACGATATATAAAGGGAGACAAATAATCAGTGCTATTGCTAGTACAGTCCTAAAGAAGAATTTGTTGCAGATGCACGATGGTAAACGTTCCGTAATACATTTACTAGATGGACAACAACTGGAGCTTATTATACAACCACGATTAGTTGTCCATGAATTATTGAATATTATCGCTAGTCATGTGGCCTTGAAAGATGCCGACAAGCAGTACTTTGGACTAGCTTATGTAGATCACCTGTATGTTTGATGTTTATTTTGGTCCATGTTTTCGATCTCAAATATTCTATGCAACAATATCCTTCTACTTTTTTCTCAACTTCAAGAAGCCATACTTACCGTTCCATTGTGATGTCTACTCCGGTGCCAATGGTTAGCTTGAATTGGACTTGTCCCAGAAGCTCGTGGGGAGACTATTATATACCAGCCAATGCGAAACCATCATGTGGAATTCTCTGTCGGCAAATTTAAAACTGGACCGCATCCACTGGAAAACCGATTTATGTGCTAAGTAGTAATTAGACCATCTTGCTGCATGATTTTCATGCTAGTGAGGTGAACTACAAGAAGAAGGTGAAAACAAGAAAATAATTGTGTGAGAAGTAGGAAAGCAAGTAACCGGAGGCAGTATAATCAAACATAATCGATCAAATATGACTGCTTTCAAATCGAAATTAGGAACTGAAGTAGAAGAGAGCTGATTTATGCAGTAAATTGCACTTTTTGTTCGTGGAACTGAAAAGGAAATTGTGTCTGCTAAGTATGTTTGCTACTGCACTCATTGCTTAGACTTTGCAATATTTTCAGCGAACAGTATCACTGGTTGCCCACGGATAGACGGGTCTTGGAATATGAAATCCCTCGAAAATCTCATCAGTTACATGCCGTCTTGGAGTTACACCATAGTGTAAAGTAGGAATTTTGAAGTTAAATGGCACTGTAAAGTAAGTGTTTTGATGACAAGTGATAGCGTAAAGTAAGAGGAATTAAACTTCCAGAGATAATGTTTCTTAATCAAGCAGTGTCAATTTCATCATCAAACAAATGATACTGTTCTTTTTTTTTTTAAACCTTTACATTTATTCCTTTTTAGGTTCTTTGTTGATTCAGTACTCACTCTGTGTCATCCATCAGCTGTTGAACTCTATTTTTTGGAGACAGCCAAGCGATTAGTTAAAGTAAATTCATCTCTATATTGTTGCTCTTACATTTTCATTACTAATCATGCAGATTTTGCACATTAGATTAACGAAAGCTGTTAAATACAGATCAAAAAGCTTTGTTACCAGCTTAGTTCTGCTTTGGGATATATTTGCGCAGGATACTACAAAGCATTTCCAGGGTTTACTGGAATTCACGGATTTGGAATATTATAAGATTGCATCCAGCTTCCTACAAATATATTGTGGCAATTATGTGAGGTAGTGTTTGAGCGTCATACTTTAGCTGATGATGTGATGCTTCTTTAAAAAATATCATTTGATGAAGGTCTTACGTAAATTAGGAACTGTTGAATGCTTTAAGCGTTTTTTATACTGCGCGACACATTTTGTTCATTACGTTTCTAAAATTGTTGACACATGGTAAGGTGAGTCTCGGCAATGACGAGTAAGCAACGGGCATTATTGTTTACTGATTCATGATTTTTTAAGATTTCGGATTAAAATGACAGTTTACGAAAGCGCAATTGATCCAGTCATTTTCAGTGATGAAAAAGCACGATGTGCACTAGCAGAGCTTATACCAATTCCAAGTGGGATACTGCACACATACGATATATCATTAGGGGATGTTGAAAAGAATGTGATCGAATTGTACAAGGATCTCAGTGGCGTGCCTAAAGGAGTTGCAATTCTGAAGTAGTGATTTTTTTATCTTCTCTTTACTAATTAACATTTCAAGTAAACACTGATGGATTTGACACAGATGCATGAATGAATAAGCGATGCCGTTTGCAGCTTTTTACAAACCGCAGAAAGATCTTCAACTCATGGATGTCATTTTTATCAAGTGCGCGATAAAGCTGGCCAGCCGTGGACTGTTGGCATCAGCAACAAGGGGATATTTCAGTATGATCCAGCTGACATCTCCAAACCAAAAAAGGTTCCTACCTACTGCTAATTCATAGTTGTGCGTTTCTTCATTCTTTATTATCCCAGTTTTAAAGTCGTTCAGCATTAACTTCCGTTTCTTAATTGTTCATTGAAATGTGCAGAGAGCAAGCTTAAAATATTCCATTTACTTTTTTCCTCCTGTTTATTAGCAAAGTTTTTGGATTATACCTATGTTTTTCACTTTATCAGTATTTCACGAAACCAACAATTATGCACAGTTGGTAACCTAGCATGCTCATATTAATATGATGCATTTTCTTAACTTCATAAAAAGCGTGACGACATATGTTACAATGCAAGTCATTATGCAAATAGATGCTTTCTGGCTTTTCGATTACTCTTTCGGATTCTGTTTTAGATTTTCAATTGGTCTTTGTTGGACAATCTTTATTACCGGGATCGGAAATTCTCGATCGAAGTACGGAATACGCGGTTGAGTTCTAGAACATATATTATTTTACTTATGCATATTGTTTTATTTGTGGGTTTTTCGTGCGAAGGACCTAGCTCCTAATGCTTCAATTGTTTGTTGCAGAGAAACCTGTGACAAACGGAAAATTTTTGCTTTAAATATATCAAAACAACAAATTACTATTACTACTACCACTACTACTAGTTACTCCTACTACTACTGCTACTATTACTATTACTATTACTATTACTATTACTATTACTATTACTATTACCACTGCTTCTGGTAGAAAGATGATTCTTATGTACCTCATTTTTCCCATTCGGAATTGTGCCTTGTCATTTGATTTCGATTTCAATTTCATGTATCGTCTGTTTCTTACTTTTTTGAATGTACGGATGAGTTCCTTCCTGAAAGTATTAAGTGCCGTCATTTATTGGTGATTTGGAAAATTTTTAGGGTGATACAATCATCCGGCAATGCAAACAGTATTTTGGATAGTACGGGTTGTTTGGATTCAGATGATGAGTTAGCAAAAGCTGTGAGAGATCCCACGACTCAGTAGGTTTCATTTTGAGGAAACAGCAGTGAATCTTTGCTACATTTTCAGACATACAGTATTTTCTTTAGTGATAGGATTATAATTTATTATTTAAAGAAATGTGTGTTAATTAGACCTAGCGGTTTGTGATGTACTTGATTTTAGAAGTGATTTAACTGTTTTTAGAGTGTCTATATCCAGGCGATCAATTGCATCTTCTGCTGTACAAGTACATGCTTTCTACTGTGATACTAACTTTTTGTGCAAAACAATTTGGTCAACAGCAATCTCACTCCATCAGTTTTATTTGGATCAACGGACATGTATTAGTGCCAAGGTGAGTGCAACATCTTCCCACTCAGTATTTTTTTAAAATTAATGAAATAAAATTTTCTCAGACGTAGTCTTTTTAGTGTTGCTTTTATATCCATTAATTTTTCCAAAGTAATGTTGATCTATGGTTATTCTTTCTACTTCCATTTTCGTTGTGATTTCTTTATGCTAACAAGGACAGTGGATTTGTTGTGCTTCTTGATGAGTAGAATGAGTGCGTCGAATATCATTATTTGTGTGTAGCTGTCGCCGTGAATTTTTATTGACGTGTTTTATAATTGATTAGAGCATCGAAGATTAATTGATTAGAGCATCGAGAGCATGTTTTATAATTGATTAGAGCATCGACGTACACACCCAATTCTAAAATCTGTCGCAAATGAAGGATATTCTTGCATTGTACAAAAAAAAATTGGTTTGTTATCATAAAACGGTATGGAAGACTGTGGATGTTAACATTGTATGGTTCTTTCTCCGCGCTAAACTATACAGTAACTTTGAGAGAAAGGGAATGAATATTTCAACCAATAAGCACGTTTTACCCGTTACATATATTTTTGTTAGTGTTTGTATCCGTACATCGCGTCATTACCGTCAATATATTTTATTAACAAAATAAGTCTGTCTATCATATTTTCACTGATTTGAAGCATCCAGTTGAAGTATTTTAAGCTAATATTGTTAACTAACTCATTCAAAATTCCGGAGAACTGATAAAAGTACCGAGGGGAGATATCAAATACTATTTTTTGTATTTTTCCGGTGTTATCATTGCTTTTTTCACACTTTTCTCAAATTCTTGGATTCAGCATTTAATTTTCGAACTGTTGATGGTTGTTGCTTCTCAAATCGTATATTTTAAAGATGATTTTGGTGATTAAAATAGGTAGGATAATCATTTCAGGTAGTAACCAGCGGATAAATTATAAGCAAATTCACGCGGGAATGGGAATCATAATGAATTATATACCGCGATGACTTTCAGTAATTTTAGTAGGACGAAAAGATAGCTGTGTACTGCAGTCCTTTCAGGCTGCGACAGCGAAGTCTGTAAACCATCCCGATAACTGACATGATATGATAGTTTTGTTGAATATGCTTACTGACTGTACTACTTAATCCCAGTAGTAATGTTATATGTTTCGTGTTCCTGTCGACTTACTGAGATTGTGTTGCATTACCTAGTTTTAGTGATATATGAAATAATGCTTGATCGCATTTTTGAGTTTCAGCAGTTATTTGGAATGTAAACCTTCATTTAACATAATGAGTAGGCATTTGAGTGGCATTCACAAGTTTTATTATTGACATTAATTTAATCTCACCTTGGAACACTTACGGTTGTTGTTTCCAATAATGCAAGATTTCATTGGACTCTCTGTAACAGCTATTTCGGATGAAGTGTCAGCCAACTATCCTCAAAAGTATGTTGCGGGTGCTTAATATAGAGCATTTCGCAATATATAAACATCCAATAATTCGAGATACAAATCAACAAAAAAAGGTTGGGGCATTTGGTTGGTTAACGAATAATCCCAATACTCCAGAGAAACCGTTCCATAATCGACCACCCACTCAAAGCAGCAAGTTACACAAGCAAACGATCACTTGTAGAAGAGCGAGTCATCTGCGAAAACAACAACCACCACACTCGGAAACAATAATAGCCCACACAGAGACGATCGTTGACACCATTCTGTCCTACTACACACTGTACCACGCGATACAGTGGATGGTTTTGATTCAATCAAAATTTCACTGTCTCTCAGCCTCTCAACAACACATATATATTATATATACGCACGTAATCAGACGATATATCATACCAGCAATGAACAAAACAATCCAATCGTCCATCGTTGTAGTCAGAAGATGTGGTGCATGTTGCGTTGGTTGCAATCCATGCCATAGCATCAAAATTGAAAATTTTCCTATTGTTAGTTGCCGTGATCATTTGTATGAGGTGAAATAGTTGGCTTGTGGTAAGTGTCTGAATTATTCACCACCAGATCTTCTCCATGCTCCATTTCCTATCGTTAGTTTCTCGATTGTTATCATGATTATGGTGATGTTATAGACATGCTAAGTAGGTGAATAGGTTTTTCTTAGATATACGAATGAGAAAGCCAATAATCTTGTCATGAAAGTTAGCTTGTTGCAAGACTTGAGCTTTTGGTATTGAATAGTGAAAAGAAGAGTTGCCTGAATGGAAATGTGTCGTTGGAAAAGAGTGCAGTTGCTCTTTGTCCCTATGAAAAATTGCGCTTGCCGTCTTTTCCAGACCATTCGTTTTCTACATTTCATTTGAGAGTTTGTTGTAAATTATTTAATTTTACTTTTATGCAAGCAGAACTGTACTAAAAGAATTTACTACGATACCAGACGAAGTTGGTTAGTCGTTAGTAATCTTTATTGGAGTGAGAGAGATATGGATGGAGGGGGGAGAGGGAAAAAGGAGAACAGATGGACAAAGGATTTTCTGAATGAGTTCCACATTTTCTTTGCACACCAAATTTGTTTATTTGTTGTCTTATTTTTCAGCACTTCAGCTTTCCTTTCAGTTGACACGTCATTCAGTGAAATATACTGTACTGGTCTTAATGTGGGGAATGAATTTAGTTTGCGATTAACTGTCAACAGTCCTCATCACAGAGGGACGAGTAAGAGAAAAAGGGAGGAGATAAATGGACTGCTTCCTTAATGATTATCGTTTGCCGAAAATAGTGGTATCTTAGTGTTTAACTCCGCATTCACTATTGTTTCAAATTAGTTTCCTTATACCAAGAAAGCTTTTTCCCGAGGAAAAGTTCTGATGGAGCTATTTTTTATTTCCTTGTTAAGATATATTGTTAAGATATTTCTTGATAGAGAACTTATAATAGCGGAAATGCTACAATCGCTTTTTGGATTGTCTATCGGTCAGATGACAAATGGAGGGGAGGAAATAAGCGGGTGGGGCACTTATGCTGTAACGTTTAAAGATCGATGGCATAATTTGAGGGTGTTACCCGGTTGGATGGATAACTGTGCGTTACTTTCAGAGGATTGTGTCGAATGATCCTGGAGTTGAACTGAAGCAACTGGGCGAGAAGCTTTGTCGTCTAATAAGTCATTCTTCTGTTGCATCGTCACTGCCCTCTTTGAAGTAAGCTTTTTCCGTAATACTGATAAATGACACATGGTACCCTCACAAATATATGACTATTTTGGCTCACTGAAGTAGTCATACATTTGTGAGAATGCCATGTGTTAAATGCGTACAAAATAGATCATCATTTTTTGTTGTTGCATTCATGTTATCAGGTTTCTTCACTTTACCGTCACAATCTGTACATATCATCTGAGAACTTTTCGTACTTTTTTTTTTTCCATTCCTTGATTGCTCCCCTTTCTTGGCTTTCTTGGATTCCAAATATTCACCGAATCAGCGGTGAATATTTGGAATCCATGCTTTAGAATTTGGAATATCCGCAACGACCAATTATGAATCGAAGCCATCTTCAAGACGGAGCCAACCGTACATCCTTTTTAGTTCTAGAAGTTTGTTTTACGCATCGTGGACCTCTGAGATGAAGAAATAATGACTTAAAATCAGCTGTTGAAGCCAATTCATGAAGAATCAAGGTTTGGCGGTAGAAACTTGATTGGAAGTAGTTCATCCAGCGAAGAGAATATTTGGAGCCAATAGATAAAATGACGCAGGATCTGAAGTGTTCTTGGTTCAAAACATCCTTTAACGCTTTGGAGCAACCACGGAATTAATTACAGCTAACAAGTGACTTTTGTGTGATTTTCTGAAAAATACCTTTCTTTGGTCTAGCAAACTTGTACTCATTCCTCTCTCCTTGTCCATTTTTTCGTTTTATTTTTTGATTCTCTAAGGAGTTCCTAAGACAAAAATCCTGCATTCTTTTGCTTTATGAACACGCTATCATTACCTTTTTCAAATAAAATTCTAAATCTATCAACTGTTGGCTTATTGACGAAAGGAATTCTCTCAAACTTTAAAGTAATGGAAGAGCCATGTACCGTACAGATAATTAAACTAAAACTGACAGTACGACTTATTGTATTGCTCAGTGAACCCATCTCCAATCAACTACAACTTTTTCTTGATATTTTCACGCATATATGTGCCAGTATATGCAAAGAAGTATAACAGATTGGAATTGCTTGGAATTTCAGAGGATTTGTGGGTTTCTTTCACAGCCAAATCGTTAGCAGAATTTAGTCAATTTCAATACTGCTTTTGTGGACTAATAATTTATGGCCGGTGTTGATCAATTTTTTATTCGGGAATAGTTTAACTAATGTTCTAAATTACAACATGTTTGCACTATAATATTTTCTGCTGTTTTCATTTATAGGTCTAAATTTATCTCATTCCTTTTTTTTTCGAACTTGAATTTAACTCTTTGAAATTTTATGGCCAATAATAATTCTGCATCGTATCAGAAGTTTTATTATTAAAACATCACTTACCTTGCAGTTCGCTGTTGTCGAATAGTATGCCGTCAGCAAAAGTATCCGATGGTTCTCTTGTTTCACTGTCATCATTGAACGATATTCAAAACCGAGGTATTGTGATGTGAGAACTTCCATTTTTCTGCCATGTGTTTTTATAATTGATTCATCTCAATTATTATTTGCAGAAAAAACACAAGAAGAGAAGCAAAAAGAAGTTGAATTATACAGACAGTTGAAGAAAAGGAAAAATGAACTCGAGGAGAAACTTCTGGCAAAACTTGATGAATTACGGGAAGTGTGCATCAAAGAAGCGGTAAATACTTAGAAACTAGCAAGTTAAGCTGAATGCAACAAATTTTTTCATACTATAGCCTTTAAATTGCCACTGTTTTACAGGAAATCACGGGTGAATTACCAAAAGAGATTTACAAAACGCTAATGCCAGGAGAGGAGGAGCCGAAAGTGAAGCGACGTGTTGGAACAGCTTTCTCGCTCAGCGAAGAAGTTTTTAAGAGACCCATAGATAGTGTCAGTTTTCTACATCTTATTTTTCAGATTTTATTATAATATTGGAATCAACATAGTAATTTCATCGTTGCAGAAATGTTCTGTGTTTGAAAACAACTTCCATGTAAATTTCGTTATGTTATCTTTAGAATGATAGAATTTCTATGCTGGAAGCGGATGTCGAGTTACACAGGAAAATTGTTGCTGCAGCAGAACGTCTAGCTAAAGATAAAACAACCAATAAGTCGGTGAGGAAAAAACGCCAAAAAGATTTGATAGCGGCGACTCAAAAATTACGGGGACTCGAATTTGGTCTCACGCAGCTCCGACTTTCGGCTAGTAAACCTGATGTTAGCAGTTCTACTCGTAATGTTTCTGGAAGTAAAGGTTAATTTTTCTTGCAATTAGTTTTAATCATAACATTGTTCACAGTTATATGATTGCCACTGTACTATTGGTTAGTTTTTGTCGTTTATCATCTGTTTTGATTTATGGCTTATGGGGTTAGAATTTCCAGGACCCTGGCGAAACTGTTCAGATTATCAGATTGAATCGACATCGTTAGGTACTCGAAATGATTCGAACTCACTAATCACAAAATCTTGCCCAGCTACACCACGAGGCTCGTTCCCGGATTTACTAACCTCTACGGAAAACGAACGAAGTGAAGCAGATGATGATGATTATGATGATGATGGAAAGAGGAGAGCGTCCACGTAAAATCGTTTTCATTTAGTTTTGTGCTTCGCTTAGATTTCATTTGAAATTGTAAGTGATTGAAGTCGAACAGAACTAGGTCTAAATAGGTAAAGATCTAATTTCGTGTTAGGGATCAAAAACTGGAATTCTGAGGTCTGAGAAATTTGGGATTTGAATTCGAAGACTTGGAATTTAAGAATTTCATTCACTGAATATATAATATGTTTAGGGAGTGTGTCCAACGATATCCGTCAACATCAACCTGCTCCAGCATTCATTCTGCTCATCATCTCAATAACAATAATGCTTTTCTTACTACTGTTGCCGAATGTGGCTTATCACTTGGGAACCCGTCTTTTGATTCCAGAACTTCAAAGCGTGAACCACCTCCACTTCCTCATCAAACCTGTTATTTTCTTCCTGAACGTGAAATATCCTGGGAGAAGCTGAAGAACCGGAGCGCTGAAAATCATCATACACCAGTGTAAGTCAAGCACAAGGAAAAATAATTGAATTCCAAAAAATCAAGTCGTAGATGACCAGTGTCCGTTAGTTCCTTTGTTCCTGTGGTCATTGCAGCCAGAATGTGGAAAAAGCTAAACCGGTGAGATGATATGACTTTTAGCATTTGCAGTTGCGGTATACATAAACATCTCGCTTTTCGTAACATGAAGACTGTTAGCTGTTATATCATTAGTTTGGGAACTCCTCTTTTGCAATCATTTGCAAACTCTGCAGTTATGAATCCTGCATGGACTGGGTTGGAGCTACACCATTAAATGGAAATAATTTATTGTTTCAGATATGAAAATGTTGGTTATAAGTCGTGTGTCTCTTACAAAAGTTCTTACAGAGAAATGAATTACCCTACACTGAATGTAAGTTACTCATAATATCCTGGCAATAATAGGGCTTTTCAGGACTTTACTAGTTTCTTTCGTTTGCAACAAATGAACTGAGATTTCTTTTTAACCTACGCAGCATTGCCCATACATTTGTAAAATCTATGTAGTGGTGGTTTTTCAGAAATTTTTTTGAATTTGATCCACATTTTTTGGATTCCACTTCAACAATCATATGCAGGACCACACTAATTGCAAAGATCGAGTGCAGCGTGCATTCTCGGATCACGATTTACCAGAACAAGGATCAGTCACAACTAAGAATAGGGATAAATATGAATCTCGAATTAATTACGCTGTTGGGTGCAGTGGATCGTCAAGAAACATTACAACTTACGGGACCGCCTTGAAGCAACCTTCCTGGAAATTCCATTTCGGACAGGTTTTTTTAAATTGATTTCTTCAAAAATATGGGAAATTCTGTCGAAATTTTTTCGAATCTCTTTTAGTGGTATACGAAGGGATGAGAAATTGCAGGAAAATAGCCGGGATCTTTGTACAATAGGAGCAGGAACAGGAAGTAGTGATACCAGTCGACAAGCGGTAATTCAACACCAACAACAGCATGATGAAACCCCATCTTCATCATGTCTTGGATCGAAGGTGATGAATTCCTCATTGGAGACGTATCGGCAAAGTAGCAGTAGTTGTTGTAATAGTCCTCCTGTTACTGGTTTATTGTTGAATGATGGAAAAACACCGCTGCGTTACGCAGTACTTCCGACATCTCGATCATATAACGATGGTTTTGCAACAGCAAGTTTGGACAGACGAGCTATGAAGGAAAGGTTTCTTCTTTGAAATTCAGCTTTCCAAAATTAACATCGGGAAAAAGTGGTAGTTATTGTGTAAGAGTTTGGTCCAAGTTTTACGCAGTCTTCTCTGCATTTCATCGGTTCAAAATCCATTCAACAGTCAAAAAGTCATCAGCTGTAGTGCAGTTTTGATGCCTTTGTAGTTTAAATGCCTTATCTTCAGTCACAGTTGCAATCTATTATTTTCTTTATAGGCAGTCATCCTGTAGTTCCATGGGGTATCACCAGCTCCGATCAACACAACTGGCAGTCAACGATACGGTTCGTGAAATTTGTATTGGTCAACCAGTAACCCGGCACTCACCTCTGAGCACTTCTCGATTCACTACCACTTTCCCAGTTTCTGGTCCTGCTAGTGTAGAAAAGAGGTAGATTTTCTTTCAGTGAATACCTTTCTTTTCTCTCAAATTCCTAGGTTCAGCTTGCCTTTCAAAGCATCTTCATTATCTAGTGCTGAAAATTTCCATTAAAATGTTTCTATTGGAGATTATTTTTAGCAAACCTCTTGTGTCAGCTGATATTCATTACTACCAGCAACGTTCACCGTTACAGCAACGCAACAGTCCGGAACGCAGTGTGACATCACCGCGGAATGTGGTTCAGATTGCCGGATCCTCGTCAAGTTTACGTCCTCCACCACCTGCTTATCCAGTCGCTGTACGAAATGGGATATTTGGTGCCAGGAGTCCATTGGGAGAAGCAATCACAGTACCAACAGAACCCCGAATGGATGCTTTGAAAAATTATTACAAAGATAAAGTGAACGGAAGAAAGAAGAATGCTACAGCTGTTTGAATATGATGCTTATTAATTGTAGCATTATTTCGCCTAGCGTAAAACTGGTTAGCATAGTGATTCTAGTATTAATTGACTTGCACTGCAACGATAATAGATGGCGGATTCATGATCTTTCGAAGCGTTGAATTCATCCTAAGATGACTTTAATGCTCTGCACTGAGCTCAAATTATCTTGCAAAGAATCAACAATATCTAAACAACAAAATGACGTACTTAAAAAAAAGAAAAAACGAGTAAAGAGTGAAGGAAAACTATAGGTCGGGAACGTTGTAGAAGCGAGTGAAATGTGATGCAC
>NW_018108403.1:0-29364 GCF_000183805.2 Loa loa | reverse complement strand
GATGGCGGATTCATGATCTTTCGAAGCGTTGAATTCATCCTAAGATGACTTTAATGCTCTGCACTGAGCTCAAATTATCTTGCAAAGAATCAACAATATCTAAACAACAAAATGACGTAACTTAAAAAAAAGAAAAAACGAGTAAAGAGTGAAGGAAAACTATAGGTCGGGAACGTTGTAGAAGCGAGTGAAATGTGATTGCACTTTGGTTTTATTGGAATAGATTCAAAGACAGGAGCTAACATAATTGGTCACAGGTGACGTGGTACCGCATATGGTTAGAAGGCTCTCCTAGTTGTCTTTTGTAATTTGGAGTTGTTTCTTTGAGATATGGGCAAAAACTTCCATCAGTATACTATTTATTGGTTGGTGCTAACATTTAAGCACTTTTAGTACTATCTTCTCTTGATATTTTATTATAATTCCGACTGCAAAATGATCATTACTCTATGTAAAACTGTATCCCGTGTGTTCTGTATTTCATTGTTTTTCATCTTCACTTGCAAACCAAATTCCATCAGTTGTTTTGCATCTCTCGTGATCATATTTCCCAGTGACGGGAGCTTGTCTTGCAATATCCTGATATCTGTATATGTGGTTCCTTTTCGATAAATCACATTGCGATAATGATTTATTCATTGATCCGTGGAACAAATACCTTAAATTTCATTTTGTTAGTTTCCTGAGTATTATTCTTTATCTTTTAATAGAAAAAAAAAAAAACTAGAGTGATTATGGAAAGCAAAACAGTTCAGTATGATTTACGGTTATCGGCAATGGCATAACGGCTCTCATCGAATGTACATTTCTACAACTTTTTAGAAATATTTCGAACACCCGCAATCTGTTTAGTCCTTGCGGCACCTACAATATTTCTGTGTGTGTACATATTTCATGTTTCTATATAAGATGTTTGGAATGGGAGGGATGTATATCTCAATTTGAATATCACTTGTCTTGAATGTAGTAGAACGACTAGCAAATGTTGGATAAATGTTGGAACTGAGGTACCGCACAATTTAACAGCCATTGAAAAATATCGCAGGACGAACGAGTGTTATAATCATATACATGAATTAAACAAATTGGGGAGGCAGAATACTGCGTAAATTAGGCAAACTGGGAAGGCAGGATACCAGAAGTGTAATCATGACCTGAGATACGTAAGGATCTGACACTTTATTCTTTAAATCTCACTGTTTTTTTTTTTGGTCCGATTATTTGCCGAAATTTTGGCGGTAACATGAACGATCCGGGCATTTGAAGCTGTGCATCAGGATAAGGTTTAGACCGTCTGTCGTCGTAATATTTACAACTATTGTAATTGCATGCACATCAAACCTTGTCACGTATGTGGTTTTGCAGAGGACGGCATTTCAAAATTCGCATCAGTTTTATAACAGAAGCACGATTTCAAAGAAATCAATTTCTTAAACGAAAAAATTTACAGTTTAGAATTTTCAAAAGTACGCTGGATCAGTTTTTTAAATTAAATTTCTAAATGGTGCTCTATAGACATGTCCACATACTAATTAACGCAATTATAATTCAATTAGTTGCAAGTGTTGGAGACATAGACCACAGTAAGGAAATATACGATATGCAGAAAATATCCGTTAACTTCAATTGCAACAGATGAATTAAAATATCACTGATTATTGGATAGTATCGGAGCGAATGTCTGCTGCTTTGAATCAACAAAAAGATCGAAGTGCATCTTACATCTCACCTAAAGAGGTATATGTTAAGTAGATATGGCAATAAGCAGTACGTCATGATTTATAAACGTACCTAATGATCGTCATGTAATGGCTAGAATTAATGCAAAATTCAGGATTTTAACGACATATGATAAAAGACAAATATATGACAAAAAAAAAGTCGCTAGTAGTATAAGAACTATTACTTTTTCAATTTGCTACACAAATATCTCTCCTATTGCGAAAGAAACGCTCTTCAAGAAGTGTGCAGCAATCAAGAGGGATAGATAGCTGTTATAAGTGAAGAAAGGTATTTATCATTCCTGGAACGATCATTATACACCGTAAAAAGGCAATTCAGATGAAGTTAATGGAAACTCTGTGAGGGGCTGCTGTTAAAAGTGCTACTGGTGATGGAAGGCCAACTAATACAGTTAATGATCGAATGACTGTTGTCTAACATTGATGACAATGAAATCACTGGATATCGGTCATCATCTACAACTACAACTCACTGCACGGATGATGTAACCGTGACATTGCCTATTTCAATTCTCTCTATGATTCATGATGGCTTTCAGCCAGAATATAGAGTGTCTCGGTAGGATTGACATAGCACGCTATCCTTTTACCTCGTTTCATCCTTTAATTTCACCATTCAAACTAGAATATGGATATGGAGATATTTTTGGATGAGAAGTGGTGATACAAAGAGTGATAATGACTATTGAAATACTTATCGTTATTCATCTGTTCGGCAATTACTCATCAAGATAATTTGCTGGATTATCAGTAGGAAGTGAAATGAAGGAAAGAGAAGGAAAGGAATGGAAAGGGCGCTTGGAAAGTATGCCATTACCACTAAACTAATCGCGTACAGTTACCATCAATTCTTCCGAATTCCTGCCAATTATCTTCGCTCCTCTACATCTTCATAACTTTCTTTTTATTCTCTTCCTTCTCCCTCTCTCTCTTTCTCTCTCTCTCCTTCACTAAAAACGATATGTCTTTGATTGTTGTTAAAGATAAGCACTCCTAACAAAAACAAAACACCAACCCGAAAATGCGAAATATACGGTGTTACTTATCGCGAAGGTACTTCAGTAGTGACGATTTTTAGCAATTCGGCTACTAACCGCCGTGCAACGTCACAGAGATATTGGTTGTTGGGTGGTGAGATTGATACTTTGTGTTTCTGTTGTGCTGCGCATTGTTTTCTCTTAGGGATAAGGTATTGGCAGATTCGATAAGCTTTAGACAATTCGTGAGCAGTATGAATCATCTTGCTAGCTGTTTCATCTCCTGTAATAGATATTAGTGCACTGTGCTTGCTTGACCGGAGACAAGGCACGCAATATTGAAAGGATGAGGTTTATCTTTCTGACCCTGATCCTTGATACTTTATTAGAATGTTTGGTGAGTGTGTCAACAATCAGATAAAACCTAAGTGAGTTAAGATTTTGGTTGTGCAGTCGTAGATGCATGCATATTAATTAGATGATCCTATGCGCCCATTATGACGCATGATCAAGAAATTGTCTACAAATATATATTTTTCCAGGAGAACGGAACAGAACAGAACATTCGGTGTACATGGCTGCTGGTAAGCATTCAATTCATAACTCCTTATGAGCTATTGAGTCTAAGGGTTTATTCCAAATTCATAGATTATTCCAATTTTAATGTTAGTCATATTATTCATACGAAATTTAGATTTGAGGAGGGATGACAAAGTGCTACTACTACGACATATTAGTGATATTTGTTATTAATTATCATTTGCTATGAGTATTATTAAATTTTATACGAATCAAACGTTTCGTCTGTACTACATACTAAACATGTTAAAGTAGAGTTTCAGGATTTCACCACTTTTGTCTTTCTTCAGAATGCATGAGTTGGTGACTTTTGTTGCTAAATTTTACATAAATGTGATTCTTTATTTTAGCGTCAACAACCACTCTAACGAGTAAAATTTTATGTCGGTATTTTGCGAATAATATTTGTCGTGAAGGTTCTTCATGTCCATTTTCGCATGATCGTAACTCTAAACCGGATCGAACGTGCCGTTACTATCTGATTGGAAAATGTGCTTTTGGTACTTCTTGCAGGTACATTGTTTCGTTCACTTCTTAGTTCATCTAGTATATTTACAACTGAAGCAGCTGAAGACGAAAGCATTCTAGCTTTCGTTATACCGCCTAAAACGCCAAAGTCACAAAAGCTTAGAAATCTGAATATTCGATTGGTAGTGGTAGTTGTATTTTTCCTAGAGCGATACTTTTATAAAAGTACCTATTCACTAGTATCATTTATTAGCATGAGGGAATTCGAACTACCATGCATGCAGCTATTAGTATTGTCAAATATTTCTCAGGTATGACCATAAGCGACCGCCGTTGGATGGAATTAAGACAGTGAAAAGCTTTTCTCGTGTGACAGAAAATTCTAACCCAACGAAAGGTAATTTTCATCCCAGTGATGTTTCTAAAAATCGAATAGTTATTTACATATACATTGTTAAAATCACCATATGGTCACTAAGAAGTACAATATGATAGAGAAAATAACTATGTTTATTGTGCTATCACAATGCGGCATCAGCTTCGATCGAAAAGATCTTAGTGAGAGAGCTGTTAATGAACTTGATTAATAATGGGTAGTATAATACGCAAAATAGTTTGATTATTCGTTATTGCAGTGGTTGAAAATGGTTGCAGCAATGATGAAATAGCAACGACAGCAGCAGCAGTAAACCGAAGCAGTCACGTGTTTTCCGTGGATGCAGCCGAATTTATTCCTTCTTGGAAAATTTCGGCATTAAACGAATATAGTACTGTTGCTTCGGGGTAGGTGAACTACAGATCTTTCGCAAAGAGTGAATTATTCCTGAATGCAAGGTGAAATGAACGAATACAAAGACAGTTGCAGGTCATTTGGTTCGCTACCATTATGTCCGTATTTCGAAACGGGAGATTGTGATAAAGGTGATAAGTGCCAGTTCGTGCATGGCGATGTGTGCGATCTTTGTAATGTGCCATGCTTACATCCAACGGATACAGAGCAGCGTGCACAGCATCGACGGGAATGCATAGATGCCCATGAAGCTGCCATGGAAGAAGCATTTGCAGAAGCACGCTCGGCTGGTAAAGTGTGTGGTATATGTATGGAAAACATTAGGCGAGTTAATGTGTCTCATCTTTTATTGGACTATGCTTTAACTGGGAGTGGAAAGGGAGGAATAAATATATTTTCATATTTTTTCGACAAAAATCATTTGTAAGCATGATATATGTGCACTTTCAGGGAGAGGAAGAGCCGTTTTGGAATTCTGGAAGGGTGCAGACACTGCTTTTGTCTAGATTGTATCCGGCAGTGGCGCCGAAATCAGAATGATCATTTCGAAAAGAAGACAGTTCGCAGTTGTCCTGAATGTCGCACTCATTCAGATTTCGTCATTCCCGGTTAGTGATCAACATTCTGTTTTTTATCATAAGAATTTACTGAAAAAGCTTTTTCTTATATTTGATAAATAAAAAGAGAAAAAAAATTGTCAATCAATTTTTAGAAAGATATTTTTGACTAAAAAAATAATGAAATATTTCTTCTTGCATTTTTTTGGAGAAAAAAAAGCCTTATATGTATGTTGCAGCCACATACTGGGTCGAGGATCAAGCGGATAAAGATGACTTGATTGCAAGATTTCGTGAAAATACAAAACAGAAGCAGTGCAAATATGTAAAAGAAGGATATATCGACGATTGTCCATTTGGCAATAAGTGTTTCTACAAACATGAACTGCCGGATGGCACTATCGTGGAAGGCGACAGCCCACGGACTCTTCAAAGGTTCTTGTCTCTACATAAAGTTACTTTTCCCATTGTTTCGATTTATGTTCATGGGAAAATGATGATTGATGGCATTTTGCAGACGAAGACGTCCGTTATATTCCGAAGTATGGTCATTTTCTGATTCAGACTCGGAAGATGATTTTTCGAGAATTGCGCAGGGCATTATCAGCCGAGCCTTCAATCTCGTGTAAAATCTTTCAGGATTTTTCCTGTCACTCATACACTTCACACATCTTTGGCAATACTGGGCATCATTCTTCAGCATCTATAAATAGGAAGCCACACATAAGTTTACCGAATTCAAGAAAGTGTTATTCGTTGTCATGAAGTTTTTGTTTGCTTCTTTACGTTCCTACTCTGTGGCAGACCAAGACCCCCTATTTCTTCATACCAGTTATGTAATTGAGTTCTGTTTCCGTTTCATATTCTGACTACTAGTGTGCTTATTTTTCATTGGATTCTATATGATGTTTCCAATTACTAATTTTTCGCCAAGAATAACTTGAACATAACTGTAGCATCATGATGTAATGTCTGTTGTAGGAGCTTTAAACTGATTGTATGCTGTGCTTAAATTGTTAGGATATCGTCAAATACCGGTAACCTATATTCCGGCTCATTATCTATTCATTTTATTACTTGTGTCAAACTAATACCCCAGTGTTTGTTATTGGTTTCTAATGAAGTGCTGTTCCAGTTAAATCTGGTGTTCATATTTTCAGTTGGAATGTTTCCTTTTGCGTCTTCACATAATTTTTGGTAGAGTCTTTCCCACTAATATTACTGGATACCTAGTTTTGAATGGAGATAGCAACAAGTAATGATGAGCTCGAACATGTTTCCAAAGGCTCCTAGCAAACTTAGATTTTGCACTGCGTTTTAATAAACTGCCAATAAAAATGGTTGTTTGGGATCATGGAAAGCTTAACCGTGCAGGTAAATTGAGCGAACTGAGAGGCGCATGTTTCTTGAGTTCGTGGCGGTATTTTTTTTTTTTTTTTTTAGCTTTTTAGTAGACTGATGCGTGTTTGTAACGTGCAATCGCACAAGCTGATCTCCATGGTTAGACATGAACAATTTGGGAAAAGGCAAGAGGAGCTGACCTTATACGACTGGTGTAATCCACATAAAGGGGTTCTGGTTTTATATTTGTTATTGCAAGTAGACTGCGTTGACCGAAAGAAATGCTCGGTTTGGCTAATCGGAACATCCAGTACGCTGTGTTCCTTCCCTTCAATGGTGACCTTATCAAATGAAATAAATTTAGCCTGGAAGTTCTACCTCCTCGACTTCTACACTTAGAATCATTGTTTCGTTCATGACTTCAATTGGAAGTTCCATTCAACTGTTGAAGAAAGACTGTTCGACATTTCATATGGTTCAAAAGTTAAATTAGACTTTAATTGGAGTATGTCGGAATTAATTTCTCATAATGAGTGTGGTTTACTGGTGAATCCCCATAAGAAGTATTGTTGTAAGGAGTGTGGTTTACTAGTGGATCCCCACAAAAAGTATTGTAGTTGCACAAAATTATTAATTACCAATAGATGATACAGTTAAAAAAATGATAGAGGTCAACTAAGAACTTTCAAAGCGTGATATATGCATATCTGTTTCTAAAATGAGCAATAAATATAATGGCAAGAGGAACGAACTTACGTACAGCGAAAGGATTTTTGCGATTATTTCAGCTTTTGTTATACATAGGGTGGAGCCAGCGTGGGTTCATGTATGTCCCGGTGTTGAACAGCAAGGAAAAAGCTCGGGAATTGGTTGATATCGTTCGGGAACAAACTGATGCACCTATAGGAACCTGTATAAATACTGTATCGATAATCTTAAGTACTTTACTGCGAGATTTACCCGACCTGTATAATCTTCATGTCATAAGAAATGCTCTGGAAGACGATATAGTCGATGTGGATAATTGCTATGATGCTCAAGTACTGGAACAGCTCACTGCTAACATAACAAGTCACATTGAGGATAAAGGTCAGGTATGCGTAACGTAGATTTACTTATGTTGTCGCTTTTGTTATTGTTATTATCAAGATTTTCCATCAAGCCATAAAAGCTGTACTACCGCTTCAAACAAAATTTGAACTAGAACTATGAAATGGAGAAGATGTTATATATTTTTTAATGTTATATATTTTTGGATTTTAATATATTTTGCAGCTAGACTGGTCAATTCGGGATGATGAAGAAGCTGTGATGGTTAAATCTCTACAACACTTTTCTGGATTTCTGGTAACTTAATAATACAGCAGTGGTCTGTGGTCTTTTGGTTATATATGCATTGAAATTTCAGTGTCTTCCAAATTCATTTTAATTGGTGTTCAAATATTTAAATTAATTCGTAAATTCCTCACCTTTGCTTATTTTTTTTTTTTTTAAGTAAGGAGAAAAAACAAACAAACGAAAAGTTAATCAGCATATGGTGAAGGATTGTTTGCATGATGTTTAAATTACAGAAAAAAGCTGATATCCGAGTACCCATGAAGCGTTTTCGTCGGGATAATTATGCCTTCATTGAGCAGCTTGTTTCACTTTACCAAATGGTAATTTTTTATTCACAATCAGTTTAATGCGGAAGTGATTTTAGAATGTAGAAGAAAACCCTTCAGAACTCTACATTGATGAAATCTCATATTATTGCTTTCATTTAGGAGCTAAAGAAATCAGTACGCATCGAGCTACTTTCGACATTTTACTCACTTTGTTTATTGGATCGTTCAGTCATTACAATGCTGCTTTGCGGACAGCTGCCGGTTCTGCTAGCATTACAAAACAATTTTTGTTTGCCACTCACCGAACATGATATATCATCTTTGCAGTTGCTTTCTATATTATTTTCAACTGGAGAAAAATTCCCAACCTCACATTATGGTAAGTTTCCTTTCGTATCATATTCATATTTTCTCACCATATTTTTACCAAATTCACGGTGTCACCTTCAAGCGCTTAATTTAACTTACTCAGATAGCCATTTTGAATTTATTGACTTATTCGAGAATGAGATAGCTGTTAACACAGCCAGAAAGAGAATAAAGATGCAACTTTTTCAATTCTTCGCATTGTTCTTATATAGGCATTCTTTTTCAGACGCTCTGAATTTGGAATTCTTGACAAAGATAGTCTCGCTAGTAGAGGATTCCGCAGATGCTTTCCAGTTCATTTTATCATTCAATGCTCATTTTGAGTCGAATGAAAGTACTGTTATTCAGGCACTATATAAGAATCCTCTACTTACATTTGGCCAGTTACTCACGATACAGTTGAATCGATGCAGAGCTGAGAATAAAGGTAGGTTTTAGGTAGGTCCTGAATAGCTATGGAATTCTTTACTCAAAAAGTATCAATCACAAAGCTGCTCAGTTTATTTCCCAAAGACGGCACTGACCAATATCTTGATATCCAGTTCTTAATCTTTTCGTATGGTTAATTCTTACCTTGGATTTATTATTCAGACTTGCGCGCAATGAAATTGCTGATGGACATTTTTTGCGTGTCAGATGACCTGATTGCGGTTCTTTTTTATGATAACGATTTAAAAGTTCTTTATGGTATACTATGCCAGGATTTGATCGACACAAACCAATCACAGGTGTTAACAGCTCTACAAAATTTATCTGTAATTGGTGCTCATTCTCGATGTAATTTGATATGAAATTGTTTAGAAAATGGCAATGATATTGCAAATAATGAAAAATGTGGAAGTAATAAGACGGTGTGGATTCATTCAAGAAGTATGTGCATCAGTGAAAACTTTTCTGCTGACTCATGACGCGCAATTGGAGTTGAGGTGCTGTGCGGATTTCATCCTGCAACAGGTCACTGAATAGCAAACAAATTTACCCATTACAATATAACATTCGACATGCCAAAAAGTACACTTAAATGCCACAAACTTACTATAATATTGATCTTTCTTTGTATGTTTCACGCAGTAAAGGAAATATTTGTTGTCGTCAGTTGTAACGTCTCTTGTCTCGTATTTTCTAAACTTTTGGTCTGCTACGTCTTCACTGCATGATTTAATTTGGTTCACAATAATGGTTACCCTTGCTAAACAAAGCTTGAGTATTTCGTTTTTTTTATAGGGATGATAAAGAAAAGTCTTAATACTGTAATCCTGTCGTACTAGCTTCTAGCGGCAATTAGACAGGTTTGGTTAAGGTGTGTTGAAAATCTCAAAACGTTCCAACTTATATATGAACCGCCGTTACGGAAGGAAAAAGACTCGAGTTCTTTATTGATCTTTCGGAGATCGGTCATCGGTGAGGAAAAGAGAACAGTGCTATGGGTATGAATTGGATCAGCAATCAATGTATGTACTCTTGGCAATATTACGATATTCGTGACCAATTTTTCTGTTTCGATATTATACATCTGCTTCAATCGAAAGCAGTACTTGTCCAAGTTATGCCAACTTCTAAATAAAAATGGAACATTAATGGTTCAAACAACATGGGTCGTGGTCAGGATTTGCACAGAATAACAGAATTTCTAAAATTTCAAATACTTTGTTTTTGCATATGTCGGTCTTTTTTTGTGTAATTTACGCCGGAATATATCAGTAAATATCCTTTATTTGTGTCGCGTTTTTTTGCACAACTTTGGTTCGAAACAAGGCTCCTGTGTAGTTCGTTAAAGGTTTCTAAAGGGATTTTTTTGTTTCTAAAGGAATCTTTTTTCTTTTTCTAAAGGAATCTTTTTGAGTTATTTTATTTGAAGAATGTGAATACTGGATAAGGGGTAAAAGGTCGCCATGTTTTTGGGTTGCAGTATCATATGAATTGAGTTTTATTAATCCATTTCTTACTTGCCTTTTAGTGAAATATTGATTAGTAAGGCTGTCCGTCTTATTTACTACCACAATTTTTGTTTTTGACTGCACACATTTGATTCTAACGCCCTATCATACACACCTCCAGTTGGAAATCAAATGGACCTAAAACAGGTTCCAAAAAAAGTCGAGTTGAAGTTATTACTGATCCGGAAATACATATGACAACTGCTCAAGATAACTGCCGTTTATTGTGGCATATGGTATAGCAATTATAATTTTCATTGCCAGAGAGTACATTATTGGTTTCAAATCTAGTAAAAAAAATGCTTTAGCCAAGAGTCGAGAACGCAACTTTTAATGACTTTTCTGGATCACTGGAAATCCAATACAGAAAAGCGGCAGGATTCTATAGCTTCTCACGCGAACCGCTTGTGAATGGCTCTGAATGTGGTTGTTTTTATTTAAAACTTCCAACTTAAGTTTTGGAGTAATTATTTATCATGCAAATGGTGAAAGTTTAGAAAAAAGAAATTTTCTTGCAAGAGCAACTGGCGTAAAAATTTTGGTTTAGAATTGAAACGTCTTAGTCTGTGACGAAGTTTACATAAAATGCTTCTTAAAACAATCAAAAATCAGAGAAAACCGTTGGTGAGAAATCTTGCAACAGTTCCACTCATTTCACTAGGCGCGACTTCATACGACATATCAAAACAATTGGTAGAAAATAGTTATTACGGATGAACTACTTCACTGCCTAAGCTTCTGCAGTTTCAATAATTCGAGAACACTGCACGTCATACCAACCCGTCCATTATGATTTTTTGGCTTCATTGGTCTTGACTAATTTTGTTAGATGGTAATACTGACTTAATGAATTGTGATGGTATGATATAATAAGTTCAAATATATCAAGAGAGGCTTTTTTCCTCATTCCAAAACCCAGAAGACATGAAAGTCGACCAATCACTCCCTTGTGACACACTATATGTGGGATGTTTTTTGTTTGAATTTCCGGATTACAAATGTTAAACAAATATTCTTAATTTGTCATATTTATTGAAATTTAAAACTTCATCTCCCAGGTAAAAGAAACAACAGCAAACGTTACAAGTTTTACTTCTCAAAGTAACTCCATCGTTTACTAAGCGGTAAGGAGCTGTCGAGCACACTGTACTGATGAATATTATATTATTCAGGTATCTGATGTTTGAACACTAATTGCCTCCTCCTTGATATACTTGATAGAATGAAATAAATAGAAGACCGCTGCTAGACACTATTTATTAATTTACTTTCTCTATTTTTGTAAACTTACCTGAAAGTTATTGATCGCACTTTGATTCCCGAAATTCTCAGACGCTAGAGATTAACCTCTGTTAGGAACTGCATGAACGATAAAAGGAGAGCGATGGATGAAATGTTTTCAGTGTGTTTATGTAGATGAAAATTAACTGCATTGGAATTTTGTTTCTGTGACTGTGCGACGTTTCCGGATGACAAAATCCTACAACTCGTTTATTTCATTGAAACCCTGTTGGAATGAACTATCATTGCAATATCAGCTTGAGTAGCAACATGGAAAGAGCCTAAAAATAATTTTGGTTAGCAAATAACCAAATTAAGACACTGCAAATGGAAATGTGTTCATGAGATACATTACACTCAGTTAGAGTTTATTTCTTATACTAGAAGTCTAGGAATTCATACGACCTTCATAGGTAGGGTCCTGCACCAACATAATGAATTTCAATGACAGGCACAGAAATCAGCAAGTTTGTTTTGTGACAAGTTTTTGGTCATAATTCGTGTGAAAAGAGAATGGAGAGATGAGGTGACCATGTCAGCAGTGCTATCAGTTACTTGAACTACTGCAACAAGCAAATATCTTAATACAGCTTATACAAATCCAAGTAACAATTTCTTTCTCATTTAATTTTGCTTTAGACTGCATCACCTTTAGGATTTTCTAATTGAAATATCCTTGTTACTTACTGTGACCCGACTGACATAAGATTCTCTCCTCTTTGCTTATGCATCCTATACACTTCTCTGTTACCACATTTTGAATTGCTTCAAATTCGTTGTTAAACAACTCATGCATAGCAAAACATGAATGAGAATAATATTCATGCATTGTCAAGCTGCGGTTTCTGCTTAAACGGAAATTAATTCCATAAGAATCTCTTGTGTCATCCTGAATATATTCCGCAGTCCTTCTCTTCATCTTGCGTCCATGTTCGCACGATTTCAAATAAACAAAACATTCTTACACTCATGCTTAAATTCGCTTGGATAAAATACCTTGATAGCCAAAATACCTTGACAGTTAATCAGCCAGAAGGCGAAAGATGACCATTTAACTGATAATCTATCGTTCATTTAAAGCTCCAGTTCAATTCCTGCTTTTTCTTTACCCGTTAAGTTCTTATAATCTCCTTGTCACGTCCAGCTTGAACATCTGCACCTCCTCATTCTAAGCTGTTTTTCCTTCGAAGCCCTATCATAAATGACTCATATCTTCTCATCAGCAACAACTGACTTTTTTTGCTTCTTGTTGGTTCTCTCTTTTCGATCCTTATTTCAGTATTTTGCACAATTTTTATGACGGATCACAAGTATGATCAGAAATTTATGATTCATACCATTTATTGACTTTTAGCTTACTGCATTCCAGTTTCCAACTGCCAAAAAATTCGGAAAAAACAACTTTTTGAAGCCATTTTTGTCAAGTGTAAGCAACCAAATTAGGTAGTTTCACTTTTCTCCAATATTTTCTAGATCTGATAACATTATGTTTTAGAAGAATTTTCCAACAATTTCTTTCCTTAATTGAATTTTCCATGGATAAAAGCGGTGATAAGTATAAGTCACTTCTACAATCACGACAGGAAGGAAACAGTAACTGAGTACAACAAAGAGGAAGCAGTTGAAAGATCGAAGAAGAAGCGATGAATTTTAAACATGGTTTTGAGATATCATCAAAACTGAATGAAAAGAAAGACAACACTAAACTGCAATGCGCCATAGGACTCTACCAGTTGCTTTGTTGCCATTGTCAACGACGTTCATTTGCTGAGCAAATGTATTCGCTGACGTTAAGTGCTTTTGCAAACGAATACATAGATGGTCTGCACAGGACGTCAAAAAAAAAAAATGATTTCCTGACCTGAGAATCCACACTGGTTGAAATTAAATACAGATGCCACCTCCAAATCCCTTTTTCGTAACATCCAGCAATTCCGTTTGTTTGTGGTGATAAGCTGAACTCATCAATGAACGGTTAAGGAGTGAATGCTGAATTTATTTATCTGTGCTTGTTATATATGTATACATCTATTTGTTACATTAATTTCATCTTTATCGACTTTGTCTTCGCAAGCAGTGATACTTTGCTCCTAGAATGTATTTCTAACATGCAAATGTTTCACAACTATAAGCACCACTTATTTTAAATGACACATCTACATTACGAGTCTTAAAAGCGAATATCCCATTTTTTTGAATTGTCCATGACAGGTATTTTTCCCGCAATACCCGTAAAACTGAGAATGATTCCTTTCCATGTCTAATGATATTAATCCTTCCAGGATTAAAAAAAGAAATAGCCTGTTTTCTAAATAAAGCTTGACCCGTTTCTTGACCCCCTTTTAAAATATTGTGAAGAGAGCAATTTCCCAAGTATATCACTTCGAGTAATTCCCACCATTCATAATTGCTGCATGATTGTCAAGCCTGATTTACTGGAGCTTCAAAGAAATTCTAAATATAAGGATAAATAATTGGCTCCTTGCCTCTATATGCCCATAAAAATAAAGCAGTGATACGCAGTAAAGATGGGTAGCTGGGGTTTTAAAGAATCCAGTTTCCAAAATCAGTGTTCAGCTGATGATACTCATTACAGAGCTACTAATCCACTTAGGGAACTGAAAAACAAATTAAAAGAAAAAAAAGTGACAGTAAACTGAACAACAAGTAACATCCTTTATTAAAATTTTCACATATTTTCGACAAAAACGCCATCAATGGGCACAATGCTTGTACTTGATTGTCATCCCGGGATTCCGGGTACTTACTTCATTGCCGTCAAAGCTGCTCAGATGAAATAAGTTAATGTGCAAGGTGTTATTCTGGCCCTCCATTTTATGTTGAATCTGCGCTAAATGGTTAGATTTCAGACGCTGAGAATCAATAATTGTTGTCAAGATTAGTTGACAGTCCGGTACACTTTTGTCACCCATATTCCTTTTAATAGATAAACTGACATTACTCATTGAATGTCCAAACAGCAAGTGAAGCGTCGATTTGCCCACACGAGAATGATGATCACGAAAAAAAAGGAGGCAAAACCAACAACATCCGAACGTTACGAATGAATCAAAATTCGCTTACTGCAAAACTGAATTCTTACTTATCGATAACCAAATACCCAAGAAAAGAGAAGCTACAGCACGAATGAACTCATTTACAATCGCGTTAACCAGAACAGTTTACCATGAATTTATTCCTAATTGAACCATTTCACGTATGAATCACGCTCCTGCGGTGTATTGACCGTCCATTACTTTCTCCTTTCTCGCGTACATTTCATCCCTTCTTCTTCAATCTTTTGCAGGTTTATGATCTTCAATCCATAGCATAGTAAGGAGTGCAGTTAGCAATGTGATGTTTTGCTAATGAGCTCTCTTCTGCCTGTATTTCATGACAGATTTAAATACCGAAAGAAGATAATGAACTTAGATGACGAAGGAATGCATTTAAGCTATTCAGATATTACTGGTTAGCCAGAACTTGCCCTATTTTTCTTTTCTTTTTTTAAATTGACTTGTCCCCACAATCATTCGTTTTAAATCCCTATTCAATACTTTTTTTATTTATTAATGGAAAGGAACGAAAACTTTCCACAGCTTTTGACAGCTTACTGAAACGGGGAATGAGGTTATGAACCAATACAGTTATACTAGTAAAGTGAAAAGAAAAAAAACAAAAAAAAAAAGACTGGAAAGGAAGTGCAGAAAGAACTGTGCAGTTTTTAGAAACTTATCAAAAACTACGACTATGGGAGAGATGGGACGAGTCAACTTGTTGCCTTTTACACTTATTCCACTAGTTCATTTTCATCATAATTTCATTTCATAAATATAACGTCCATCGACACACCTATTTTGGTATTTATTGGTTCCATCTTTCTGCTGATACGAATAAGCAAGAAAAACGTCTCTTTTGAAACAAACCAGCAAAAGAAGATAACAACTGTCTGATATTCTTTAGATACTTTTCTGCCATAGTTAAATCTGGGCTAGTTTTCTTCTTTTCTTTTTCTTTGCATTCCATTACTAAAAGGCAGCCGAATTAAGCAGCCAAGCGACAAAAAGTATCACAATGCAAATCCCGATTATACATGAAAGCATATGTGTAGGCATTCACAGCAAGGAAGAAAGTGTTGCTACATGTTTCGTGGTAAAGACGATTAGATTAATGCTACACATGCTGATATAAACCGAAAAAAGACTGAAAAAAAAATGGCTTAGGGTAAAAGTGACAAGTGAGGGGAGCACTGTCTAGGAGCTGGGAACAAACAGGAAATTCACAAATGGTAAATATGCTTTCAAATAGAAAACAAAGTATACGTTCTTGCTCCCGTCCTCTCTTCCTTCTTTTTAATCAGTCCTTTTAACTGTCCATTGAGATTTGGCCCCCCTCCCCTTCCCCCATGCATTTTTATGTACATCTAAATCGACTAAACTCCATTTATATTTCGGACAAGTTTTTCCAGTTCCTGCTCCTGTTCATCTTCCAGAGCTTAATTACCTGCAGTTCGTCTTCTTTCTTCACTGTTATTTCTTATTTGAACAAAACCTTTGAATTTTCTGGTTCCTTTTGAATAACGATTTTCATCCTTACCGGCACAACATTCTATTCTCAACCGTATAATATCCTAAATAAGTAGATGGTATCATGCAAAACTCAATGTGTAAGCTAAATGAAATTAGCGACGTTTTCCAGCAGGATTGCAATACATCATCATTCACTGTTGGCATTACTCACACAATACAATAGCCGTTTTTTCCATGTCATAGGAGTATAAGGATTCAGTTCATTAGATTTTTTAAAAAAAATGAATGACATGAAGTAAAACACAGATGCAATGCATGTAGAAACGACGTGTTTCAGATGTCACTAGAGGCTGAGTACGCAGAGATCTTTCATATAATTGTGCTATTTCAGTCACTAATATTATTCAGGCTTTCATAGTAATGTTCTTGGCTTTACTTTAATCGAATTATATGCCGCGCACAACATTTCAAGTCTTTCTGTCCTCGTCTCTTGCTTTCAGTCTCAACCCACTATCTTTACCATATCTATAGCTACCATTGAACGATGCGTGACCTTCATTTGTAAGAAACACAATATTTCTTACGAAACAGATTTTACTTTTCCTCTGACTTTGAAATCTATTACGCTGATTTGACATCACTCCGTTTGCTTGATGACAGTGAAGTGACAAGTCCAGCAATCTTTGTTTCCTTGCCATTTAACACTGTTATACTTCGTCAACATTGATGGATGAGTGCCATCTAACCTGGTTTATAGCAAGATATTGGCGATATTATTAAAGACTTCATTAGTCGGTAGCTTCCCGAAATCGCTAAGATCGTACTACAAACTAACTTTTTGACTTAATAGACTAGCCGTTCACTTCATTTTCATTATCGACATCTACTACCTATAAGTGAGTGATCGTATGCAATGCACACTAGCAATTTTCATTATAGCCAACTTTGCGGCATTTATTTTCAGACTTCTTTTCCATATAGATCTTACACTATCCCATTTATTTCATAACATTCCGGATAACTAAACGTCTCCGTAAATGTTCATGCTACACTTCGTTTTAAAAAGTATCATCTAAATGTAAATGCTAAAAAGCTATGTATTGGTAAGCTGAAGGAATGAAGAGAGTGATTTATGGTTCAAACAACCCCGTTCACTTCTTGCAATACGGACTTTAAGAATCCTGCTCAATTCAGAGATTGTTGCCCATCGAATCAAGATACCTTATAGATAATTTGCAACAACTCTTATAAAAAGTCTAAAAGTATACAAAAACTAGGCAATTGAGAGGTAATGCTTAAGATCTTTTCTTGTTCTCTTTTTATGCGTTGACATGATTTTCGACTTGTTGTAATAATTGAGTCTGATACTGCTGGTTAATTGTTGAGTTATGTGAATGAGTAACCCATAACTCATACTTTCATAAAAAAAATAACCATAACTATAACCATAACTTTCCATAACCATAACTTTCCATAACCATAACTCATACTTTTTGCCTTATATAAGCTCAGTGTTAATGTATGAATTATTTTCGAGAACTTTGTTTTCTTCTTATGAAAGGCAGCTTTCATATTTAAATAGCCAATATGAGGAAAATTTGTTAATCGGCAGCCTAAATCTGAGATGATGGAATGACAGCGCAGAATGAAGAGATCCCTGTAATACTTTACCAGCTTCTTTCGCGCCAAATCGACTAGCTTCCACTCATTTGCTGAGGAAGAATATGAAATTCAATGAAGGATAAGAAGGATATGAAATTCAACATTTCATATCCTTCACTTTTTTCTTTTCTACTCCTGAATCCATCAAGTTGCACCGCTTAATCCTTCCCAGCGATGATAATGCTTTCTAACAAGGTTTCATTAGATATCGCTGGTATTCATCTTCATAATCCAAATATGGACTCAGCGTGGCATTCGTATTCCATCAATATCACTAGGCTTTTTAGATGTAGTACTTTTCTCAGACGCTGTGCAAGTGATAAGAAATAATCGATCTTATTTCATAACTCTTTATTTCTTATGGAATCCAGATCATATCTGCTGCCGCCTTTAGCCATAGATTTAAACATTTCTTTCATTGCTGATTACAAACCGATCGTTATCTTTTTACTGCCATTTTCCCTACTCATGTTTTGGTTTAAAATCTTTTACTATGGCTCTGTATGAGTACAAAACCTAACTCTTCCACCAAACCTCAGCCTTACAGTTATCTCCTGCAGAGGTGAGCCGCTTTTTAGAATTCTAGTGCCATCGAGCGTATGAATCATCAATGAGAAGTGAAATGATCTTTGGAAACTGCTTACTGTTAACGGTAAACATGGTTGCTTTCAGATTCTTCTGTTCATTGTCCTCTCTCACAAATATCACGTTTTATCTTTCCCAAACTATGTTTTGCTCCCAAATATTACACTAAATACAATTATTACAACTATTAATTTTCAATATTATTTTCTCACCTGTTATGCTAGGTACACTGGGAGGACCAATAAAGATCTCATTTTTTGTCTGAGTCTAACCTTAAGTCTTTCATCCTCCTATTAAAACCACTAAGCTAGACTAGTGGAAATAAAAGTCAGTGCAAGAAAGTAACGTTAAACAGCAAACTCGTAAAATGGAAAAGTAGAGAAGGATTAACAGTAACGACACACGACCAACACGCACAAATTGTATCAAAGCGTAAAAATCATAAAGTCATCGACTCAAAGCAAGTTCCAATTATGCAACCAATACGATGAAATCATTAATCATTAATAACTCCAGCAGAATCGCATCAAATTAATTTGTCAGTATGGCGTGCAAGTGACGAGTTTGCAACAATTTTTTACGATCATCCCATACATCCTTCTAATTCAAGAATAAACTCCGGATATATCGGAATCTGAGGTGAAGTATGCAAAAGAATACGTCAGAACTGGAAATGCTGGGAATCCATTCATCTCCACAACTCACTCTTGACCCAAAATACCCTCCCCAATTAGCCACTAGCCATGTCTCACGACGTGCATAGCATTGTTCGAAGTTTACGAGTGTAACACTCGTGCGGGGATGTTCGTCGAATCCGGTATACTGAGGAGGTGTTTGCGTGAGGTCACGTGTAGTTGTGGGATGTGGGTCACGTTCTTGCGCCGTGATATGGAGGGTCGATGTCTTTTCCGAGTTATTAAACAAATTTTTAGATTTTTCAGAATGAAGTCAGCATGGGAAGTGCAAAGAGGAAATAACGAGCCTGATGATTTCTGATGGCCATTGTATATCCTTGTAATCTGATGGTGGTCGCTACACACAATTATTTGCCAATCGTATCCGAAGTTGACGATGATTCTCCATCCAGCAATGGTTTGTTTATCCCTACAGTCGAGTAACAATGCTGATATCATAAATGGACTATTTCTGTAATTTTCAATCTCAATAATAAAAATTTTACTATGGAAAGGGAAATGATTACTTGGTGCATATCGATTAGGGAACAGATTTATTTTAAGCAATTATTACGTTAAATTATCCTCAATTTTCTAACGATGTCGCGAACTTTTGCGAATAACCTTGGAAAGGGACGTAGCAGCTCTAATCTGGGTAATTCGAGATCTGTATGGCACGTGTCTTACACAGCGTTTGAGTTGCACAGTTTTTCGGCATGACCACTGTACTGCTTGCCGTTTTCATGACGACAGTAATCCTACCTGTATATATAAACTGGATGGATGTCCAAATTTTCCTTTTTTTTTCTTTTTTTTAAGGTAAGACTGTCGTTGAAATCAAGTCAAAGATTTAATCCTCAACAATTTTTAGTGACAACAAATATATTTGTTCATTTTGCTGATGAAGACGATAAAGCAATGTGCAGCAAAGATTTGCCTATGGGCAGACAGGTCTTTCGCTTTTGCTTAATCGTAGTTGATCGTATTAATGCATCCGTTTGACTAGCGCATACCACTCAGGCTTCTTACTCTTGAGTGGTTAACTATCTAGGGCAGCATTCGAATACTTTATATTTAGTCGACGAGTGTTTCCAAACTAACGAATGTTTTCATAGTTAATATCTAGAACTCTTTCTGAATTCGGTTCACTATCGATCTAGCTGGTTTTTAGAAGGAAAATGACTATATATCCTAATGAACATTAATTCTTTATTTTTTCTAAAGGTATATTTCTACCTTCAGAAAAATAGGTAGATTTCTTGAATCTTGTGAAATTCTTCATATTCTTACAGATCAAAAAATCTTCGATTTCGCAGATGGTAATGGTACAAATGTTAAAAAATGGTATGCAACCAGTGCAGAAGAGTGCCGCTGATTTCTTTTTTTTGCAAATACTGGGCGAGGGTTGCTTTTCTACGGTAAGGTTTATGGGAAACGAATGCACAGCGAACAGTGTATTGTATGTTGCGACTATTTTGAGCTTGCAGGTGTATCGTGCTCGTGAAGTATCCAGTGGAAAGGAATTTGCTCTGAAAGTGCTCAACAAAGATTTAATTCGACGACATGATAAAGTACTTCTTTGGATTTGTCCACTAAAGGAAAAAAGAATTCAACTTTATTACAAAATATTGAATGAATTAGATTTTACGTTAACATCATAGATAGTTAATTATAATTTTTCAAGGTAGTATCGGTTATGCGTGAGAAAGACATAATGACTTCGTTGACTTATTTGCACGGTGGACATCCATATTTTGTGTCCTTGTATTGTACTTTCCAAGATCACACTCGTCTTTGTAAGTTTTTACAATATTTGCTGTTTATTCGTTTGTTACTTACTGTATTCAATTTCTTCAAAAACATTGATGAGAGCATTTTTAGACTTTGCTATGACTTATGCAAAAAATGGTGATTTATTGGCATATTTGCATCGCCTTGGTTCCTTTGATGGAAGCGTAAGTTACTATCCCATGTTTTCTTTTTGTGTGGTGAGTAGGTTTCTTTTTCCCAATAATTCAAGTCTGAAGATAAGTGAAATATTTAAATTATAGTATGAACTCATAGTACATTGCGGTTTACATCCACAGAAAACACATGCATTTCTTCCCTTTGTATTTAATTTTATAGGTGACCTTATTTTATTCGGCTGAACTTGTTTGCGCAATCGACGTCCTCCATAAATGTGGCATCATTCACAGGGATTTGAAACCAGAAAATATTTTGCTTGGAGAAAATTGGCACATAATGTTATCTGATTTCGGCACAGCTAAATTTATTGATTCAGAAAAAGGTAAGTTAGACATCAGTTACATGTTGAATATAAAATCGGTTAACATCATTTCTTCACTGGTTTAAAATTACAGATGAAACAGATACGAAAAGTGCTCTTCAGGAAGAACACCACCGTAATCGATCAACATTCGTTGGTACTGCCCAGTATGTTTCACCAGAAGTACTGGTGGATGGAGAAGTTGGCCCATCGTTAGTCTCATTTGTTCGAAATGACTCATTTAAAGCATTATGATCCTCAGTTTTAACTCTTTCCAGATGTGATTACTGGGCTTTGGGTGCAATAATTTTTCAAATGGTTTCTGGACTGCCACCCTTTCGAGCTATTAATGATTACCATACTTTCCAAAAAATTCAGAAGCTGGACTACAGTTTTCCTGATGGTTTCCCTGACCTTTCCAAAGATCTCGTTCGAAAATTTTTGGTGCGTTTTGACAATCACATTCACTTTTCCCAATTCATGAATCACTGCTTTTAGTATTTCGGTAAACATCGTTGTGATGGTACCATTCTGTCTTTGTTTCAGGTATTCGATCCTAGTAAACGTCTTGGTTCTGAAGAAACAGGCGGCAGTGAGGCTGTTCGTTCGCATCCATATTTTGCCACAGTGGACTGGGATAATTTGATCACAAAAACGCCACCGCCTTTTAAGCCTTACTTACCCGCCAGTTGTGGAGAACCAGCCTTTCATAGCGATTACCATTTTCCAGATGATATAGAACCCGGTCTTGATGATGCAGCAGTAACCCGCTTGCTAGGACTTTCTCTAAAAGATTTCTGTTCTTCGAGGTTTGTTTTGTTTATTAACAGACGAAGATGTGGATTTTCAAGAATTATGACGAACTATTTCAGCCAAAATAAAGGTAGTTCAGAAGCAGAAGAACCCGAATCAGCTGGATTGCGTGAAAAAAAGCTGAGTATTCAGCGGAAAGAACACAAATACCATCGTTTTGTGGAGGGCAATTTGATTGTTAAAAGTGGTTTACTGGATAAAAAGAAGGTCAGTCTTAGTCTCATATGAACTGATTACTTATTCTTCGTGTTTTGGGAGGGAGGAGAAAGTAAGGGTTTCTGGGTCTACTGCATATAACTCTCCGTTTTCGTTGTGCTGGTACATTTCATCATTTTCATGCATAAGTGTTTATACTTGATTATGTTGCATATCACCACGTCATAAAATGTACTAAGCGTTCATTGTATCAAGCGGTTATTGTATCCATTGATTGGTTCCCTTGGAATTGAAAACTCATGGAATAGATAAACCAAAATAGTGTATTTAATATATTTATATGTCGAAAACTTGGTTTAGGGATTGTTCGCAAGAAGAAGGATGTTTTTGCTGACAGAAGGGCCACATATATTTTATGTGGATCCCATAAGTATGGAATTAAAAGGCAAAATACCGTTCTGCCGGAAGTTGCGAGTTGAAGCGAAGAATTTTCGAACTTTCTTTGTGCATACAGTTTGTCATTTCTACATATTTTTTTTTTCTTTAACAAAATAGAATAGACACTATTAGTTTGAGGAAGTATTGAGAAGTACCAACATTTCTATTTACAATATTTTCAGCCAAGCCGTACTTATTATTTATTTGATCCGGAGCGAAATGCACTGGAATGGTGTAAAGCAATAGAAGCTTTGCGTGAACAGTATCTGAATGAATTACCAGAAGAGCCGGATTGCTTGGATATCAAAAATACTAAGCGACGACGATAATGTTGCTTGTGTAAAGTGCTTCCCGACTACTTTATACTACTTTTCTGGAAAAAGTATTTTCAAAGTAGATGTGGTTCGGAATGAATGGTTGACAATACGTGAAATCCAGGTATATGCAAAGAACTTGCACGATTACCAGTTGTAAGGGACTAGCATATATGTATTCACGTAATGTAGATTTGAATGATCAAGTTACAGACTTTGCAGTTACACATAGAAGAACGGCGAAAGAGACGTTCTGTATCGAATTGTGATAAGTGTTCTTTACGTGTATACTTCCAGTCTTCTTTACTATTCTATTATCCAATTGCCTGTAGAATATAACCGGAGATTTTTGTTTTTGCATCCCTTTTGTTCTTGTCTTTCAACAAATACTTGTTATTTGTACTATAAGATTCTTCTTGATCTTATCAGTGCTTCACTGAAGCACTGATATTTATTAATATACTGAATAGGAAGGGCTTGTTCCTGGCATGTTTGTTTGTTTCGGTTTTTTTGAGTTATTTATGAAAATTAGTACATAACAAATGGCTGCTTAACAAGCATATTTAGATCCAGCATGCATAGATAAAGCGAGCATTTTTGCCATACGTTGTTTCCGGGGTGTCCGGGACTGTTCCGCTATTCAGTTCACCTCATCAACTATTTCTTGTGATTAACATTATCTATCATGAAATTTCCGTTTGATAATACATTGGACCAACAGTTTTTAGAACATCTATCTCTAGCATTAATCAGTAGCCACATATATCGAACCCCAGAAAATGAAAACGAAAAATAGTGGATACATATTCGCTTTACCCCTGACCTTTCGGGTTCATTGATTCAGTTATCACACTATGTGAAATCTTCACAACGATTTTTGTGACGAGAACGATGATGACTGAAATAAGAACGAAAATTGGAAAAACAACTGACCTGCCTAACACAATTAGATATAACTGCTCAATTCTCTGCATCTTTTCCGCTGTACGTGACAATATTTCTGGAGAGAAGAATTGACGAAATTGGTATCGATACATTCTGTTGATCTACTAACTGAATGAACAAAATGCATCGAGTAGTATATGGTGGAATAATGTGGAAACTACAGACATCTTGTCACATCTATTAATGAACTAACATGCGGCATACTTATCCCCTTAATGGAAGAACTGTAGAAAAGGATGGGACAGCCTGCTGTAAAGGCAAACGTCCCGCTTATAACTTTTTATTCCAGTTTTTATAAGCCGGAGATTGCTGTTAACCAAGGGTAGCTGGTTGTCGCCCTGCATATGAAGTCTTGTATAGATAGTATAGATACTGATAACTGTAAGACAATTGTAACAAGCGAATGAATCAGAATTTTGTCTGCCAGCTTCAACATTCAGCTTTATTGCTGGACTAAGGAACGGTACAAATTGAATATATCTAAAACTTAGATCAAGCTGTCGTCCAAGAGCGACTTTTTATTGAACTGGGAAAGTTTGGTGCAAATAGTTCTTTTTTTTGCGGCGACGAGATGTTTTGCATAATCTATTGTCAGATAAAAGTAAGATTCTATGGGAACGGGAAGTTTGATTTAAAGGACGAGTTTTAGTGGAAGCGAAATAAAGTTTCGTGTAGTGAAATGCACGAAATAATCCACGAAAATTTCTTAGCAAAAAAAAGTGGTGGTGACATTGAGAGGGAAGTGTCCAAAGCTCCTTTCTTACTACTTTCACAACTCCCCAAAACTGGGCTCTCTCAAAAATCATTTAAGTGCCTAGAAAATTATGTAAATTGTGTAAGTGCCTATCTCGCTCAAACTATGGAGGTTTAAAATTTTGCAGCGGGAAGTATAACATTACGATCCATTATCTTCCAATTTTTTTTTTCTTCGGCTTAGAATTTTACCCACAATAACTAAAGTTATATCCAATTTCCTTGCATAAGGACATGTGTCGCGAATTAACGCGAAGCTCTGTGATAAAAACGTAAAGATTTATAAGTGCATGATGTGTAGTGATGTACTAATTTATATATACAAAGTTGGATCGTGCAGTAGTTATGTATACAAAGTCGGATCGTGGAGTAGTAGTAGTGGCAGCAGCACATTAATTCCAGGACAAAAGGAAGTAGGCCATTTTGTGAAAGAATAAGGCCTGTCTATTTCCCATGAGGTACTTTACCTAGCTATCAAATAGCGATTATGTATGTGCTCACTGCTTTCGTCAATTTTCCCTTGCTCTGACGCTAACTTAAAATATGGCAAGAGAACTGTTGTCGTTATCTGGATTTGCGGTGAAATTTCTTCGAGTAATCTACTCACAAAATAATTTATCATAAATCTCAAATATGAGAAGATCGCTTACTTTCATACTTCTCCAAGATTTGAATTTGGTTTAAATTGCCCGGATTGACGATGTAAAAGCCGACCTTACCTTATGGATCCTTCCAGTTAATCTTTCACCTAAATGATGGTGGCTAGCAACCGCATTGCCCCATGCCAACTCCACAAATTCACAATAATAGCTTCTTTCAAATTCCAAACAACAATTGAATTGGACCCAGCAATGCTCATTTCGCCTTGGCCGTTTTTCATTCCCCGTGAATTGCCTAATTTTTATCTCAATCACTCATTCATTACCAGCTTAGCTGTAGCTTATTTCTGCAATGCCCAGAATCACCCCGCTTTCACGAATCCATACTTTAGCACCAGCAGCAGCAAGATAAGTGCAAACTAACCATTAAACGGCTGTCTCACTTTGTACCAAAAATGCATCCACTAAACATACTCCTATTAAAAGCGACATCATATTACGAATGCGTCATATATATTTAAATTTTAAGGGTATATTTCAGAAAAAAGATTAGTCTTTGTAAAGCATACCTTTTTCTCCACAATTGTTTTTAGACATTTTTAGGAGAGAGAACCAATGCAAAAGTAAATTGGTTGTGCAAGAAGTATTTGCTGATTCTGGTTGAGTGAACTTTCCTAGATACAATGAGCTAGCTGGCGCAATTTATTTAAATATCGAGCAACTCTATTCCATTGCACTGCTATCTGCAGAGGTCAATACACTGCCTCTATATCACCAATTGCCTAATCCGTCGTGCTGTTATCATTCCGGCCTTGCAACCATGCAAACATTCCACTTAAGGACCGTTTAGCAACTGTGACCCTCTAAAGACTTTTATGCCAAATATGAGTAAACATACTCATTTAAAAGATCGTTCATTCAACAAGCATTGGTTTGATGCAATTAACGTCAGACACTATCCGACGTATTCAGCCCTTTACCTTATTCTCAAGTTGCTTTTTTGTAAGTAGGTAGAAGTTCCACAATGTTAAATATGCTCCTCATTATTTGGCACGGTTATTCTGTCACGTTCCTGATATAAACGAATTATCAGTTTTTCGTTCTTTCGTTACAACAGTTACACATAGTGTTTTGTTGAGCAGATCAAATTTAGCAATGGCCCGTAACCGGCACACCGATGACATTCTGAATGTCAACGTTAGCGGTAAACGGTATACAGTTCGGCGCACCGATCTACTGGCAGATCCGAAAAGCAAATTAGCGGAATGGTTCAAACCTGGTACTGTGAAACAGATTGCCACTGATAAAGGAGGTTGGCAGGCATAAATTTGAATTTTACGATGCTGTTCGAAAATTTCCATTGTGTAATGGTTTAACAAGAGGTATAAATTATGTCCGATATGCGTATGCATATGCTAATGTATTCATCAAAATCCAGAGTTTCAGGCAACTATTATCTGGATCGTGATCCGAAATGTTTTCGACATATCCTTGCTTATCTGCGACTAAAGAAAGAAAAATTTGTCCTATCACTGGCTTTACCTGCAAAGCCGGACGATCTGGCAAAGTAAGTCGATGTCAATGGAACTATCGCCTGATAGCAGACTATATTTCTTTTGCTTAAAAAAGTGTGGTGTTCATTAGTTTAGGCTGTAACTTTCAAGCTTTTACTTATTAAAATTTTCTTAGCCAAAGAGTTACAGCTTATCGAAAGCATCGTTTGATAAGGTCAGTAATACATTAAGAAAAAAAAAACTATCAAATTTATTCTCAGCGAAAAATCAAAAATTTGCACGTTTAGATTGGTTGCTGAATGTGAAGCACTGAATATGGTTGAGTTAAAAAATTTAGCCCTTGATGTTTTGCAAAAATACCAGCGTACGGAAGAACAACACTACGTGACAAGTTATGTACAAATTGCCCTTCGTGACTATGAAACATGGCAATTTGATCACGAACAGGTGGCTTTATTTGTTTCATGAATTACTTGGAACTGATAGAGCAGAAGCGTATGGCAACAAATTTGGATTAAACATATCATTTGGGGATGATGGCACTAATAGCGATGTTGTAGCAAAATAATATATCTCACTAAAGTTTGAGTGGTTTGAAATTTTTAATAAATCTTGCGGAATTACAGAACACCGTAATCAAGAAAGGCAAAGGAGGAAGCGCAGAAATGGGAGCAGCAGTTACTTCAGCTTACGATGAATGGGACAATATGTGATTAATACGTATCCAATTCGTAAATCCAGTGCATCGAATTCATTAAATGCTGGTAAATACAAGTCGCATATTTCTTCACTCTTGTTACTGGCAACTTTTACCTAAAATATATCCTTGTATTACCTATACCTTAGAAATACATAGACACAAGAATTGCATATCAGATTGTGATTCAACCTTTACTCTATCTTTACCCATCTCCATAACATTGGTTCATATAACACAAAGGCCTGCATGCTTTATAAAGTTTATCTTTTCTACAAACATAAACATGCCATCAACGACTGTTACCTAAAATTCTATGACTATCTGGAGTATTATTCAATAACTTCATGCTACCAAAGCATTATTTGGAATGCATTGATCACCATTAATGTAATGTTTCTAACTGCTTAAAATTCAATAAAAACTAAAATACATCTTTCTAAAAGATAGCACGCTACCTTTTCATTCAACTGACTCATGTGCGGTGCAAACTGCAGACTGATCATTGTTGCCCATGTCACTCATTGCATATGATCCCTGTTGCTATTGAGGGTTACGATGACGTGATAACCTTATCAAGAAATCTCAAAACAATTGAGTTGTCGATGATTTATAGATATTTTATGTATTATACGATCAGGAAAATATGGCAAGCATTTTCTTAAAGTATCACTGTTTTAAAGTAGTGATAATAAAACGTAATGAATGTCGCCAGCACAAAAATATAAAGTGAAAGAAACATAAGTGAAATAAATCATTTGTTGTGAACTCTTAATCACTTGCCGTATTTGAATACCATTTGAAAGACTAAATCCGGAAGAACTGATAATATAAAATCGAGAACAAGCATACCATGTCATACAAATATTTCTCCTAATGCATTATTTCACAAATAGATAATATTTGTAAATGATTATGTCGTCACAATCATGTTTAAATTTGATCTTTTTTAAAGATTAAGCCTAAGCTTAACATTTTAAAAATTTGAACTCGAAAAGCAATCTAGATATAATAAATGAAATAGGCAATTTACACTATTCAGTTTTTAAATATTTTGTGATATAATGCATTTATATTCATTTACAGTTGTTTAAATTTTTTATTTAATATATATTTCTTTGTTAAATTATCAACAAAACATACACCAATGAAATAATACTATTCGACAGATCAATCAATTGATTAATTAATTATTTTATTATTCAATCAGTATCAGTAGATCAATCAAGTCAATATCAACGAAATTAACAAATTAAGATATTCTATTCATCAAAAAATGATTTCTGATAGGAAATTAAATTTATTTCGACAATTTATTGCTCATTACATCCGATATACTACGCTAACACTTAATACCAAAATGCTTTTGCTCGTCGAAAATCTCAGTTCATAAGAAAGCGCTCTAAGACCTAAAACAAGCAATTGTAATGTTATTTGAGATTGGAAGTCTGATGAGCTTTCAGCCTGAAAGATTCGTCAAATTCTTTCAGAGAAAAATTTACACTTCTATATTCGTCAATCACTATGCTATCAATTCAATGCTCAGATCCGCCGTCTTTCAGGTATCAGATTTATTACTGATTTCATTCGTAATAAAAAAATGTGATCATTTGATATACACAACCTCTGTATCGTTCTCCATTTTATCATCATTTAATCATAATATTACTGGTATCTGTCAAATTTTAGTAAGCAATAATTTAATTCACAATTCGTTTTTTTTGTAACTACTGTTCGGTAACCATATAAGTATCATAAATGTAAACAT
>NW_018108402.1:106944-111450 GCF_000183805.2 Loa loa | reverse complement strand
TTACCTACCTCTCTCTCTCTCTCTCTCTCTCTCTTACACCAAGTTTAAACACAAAATATCAATTATCAAGTACTCCAGCACTACCAAAAACATCGAAAATGAAAATAGAAGCGAAAGCTGATCTGATTAAACAACTGAAAAGAAAAATTTAATGGTAAAAAAAGAATTTAAACATTTTTATCACAATACAATTAACCATAATTAAACTCTTCATCTCCCTCTCCTCTTTTTCTGTCCTTCAATGATCACTAAATTGTAATTATATCATTTTTATTGAAATTAAAAATAAAGAAAAAAACAAAAAAGTGAACACGAATGGATTGAAATGCACTAATTGAAGTATATTTCAATCCTTCTATGGACAATGACTGAAATATTCGAAAATAACTGCAACAGGATATGGAGGTAGAAAAAAATTTGAATTCACGGATTTAAGCAGCAATATTACTTTCGGAATAATTGTTATAATTTGTCAAAAAGTGAATTTAGAAAAAAAGTTTCCTTTTTTAAAATTTTTGACCAGATGCAATCCAACTCAATTTTCGTATGGAGAACTTCACAATAAGAATTAAGTGTATTCAAAGACCAATTAAATAATCACCTAAAAATCAAACCAACCTATTGGTTCTATAGATGAAATAACCGAACATGGTACAAGTCCTCGTTGCTGTTCACCATTTTCCCAGGTAATCGAAACAAGCACCCATTCTGGAGCATCTCCGCAATATTCTACCACCTGAAATTTTATTTTTTCGAATTTATAAACATTCATATATAGAAGTCTACATAATCAATATAAAAATTGAGAGGAAGTGGCGAGTTAAAAACATAAATTAAAAAAAGAAAAGTTGACAAATTCTAAAGGCTTAAAAAATTTTCTGAAAAATTTCTCTGCTCTGGAATAGTTTTTCCTTTTTCCAATTTAAAGTTTTATTAAATTTCGAAAAGAATTTAAAAGAAAAAAAACGGATCATAACAGCCAAATTGAGATATGCCTTCTTTCACAGTTCAAAAAAAGATGCATAATCTAAGGCAAATTTCTCCCAAACAAATAAACAAAAAATAAAAAAACCCAAAACGTTCATCGCTTCAAAAGAGTAAAACAAGGAAACATAAATGAAAAAATGAAATGAAAAAGTAGTATAAATTCGTTTTTCTATCAGTTTTCTCTTCTTCACCTTGTTTCCTTACCAAAAGAAAATTTTAAAATTCATTTAATAATCTGATAATTAAAATGCTCAAATAAAAGGAAGTCAGGAAAAGTTTCAAGAAACTTATAAGAAAAGAATACCCTAAAGTAAAATATTTAAAAGGACCAAAGACAAGAATTGGAATTATTACAATTAACATTCAAAAAAAGGCTAGCTTGAAAAAAAAATTAAATTATTTGTGAAATACAACTGATTCCCACAGATGCAGCCAGGTATACACAAACACACACGGAATTTAACCTCAAGTCGCTGTCCCTTGGTGACGGAAAGTTGTCCCTTCTCGGATGCCTTGAAATCATCAACAGCTACACAACCTTCATTATGACCCTAAAAATAAATATCACATTGTTTCCAAGGTAAACTTCTTTGCCGAGTTTCCTGAAAAATTCCCAACCCCTACATACTATTATTATTATCAAATAGTTTCATTATTTACTGAGCAATGATTTTGGCAATTGTGCTGATCCATTTATTACAATTATTGCTTTTCTAAAATGAATCTTCAAAATATCCATAATAAAGTGAACAGTCAAGAAATTTCTATAATTATTTGCAAAATTTAAAAAAACTGCATGAGAACTGACATTTAAATTAAAGGATAAACATGATTCTTACGAACTACCTTTGCTATTTTTCATTACCACATCAGACTATGAGCTGAAAAAAAGGGAAAAAAAAGCTATTCTAAACTGTAGCAATCACATTAATTGAGCGTTTACCGCATCTGGAATTGACGTTTTAATTCGAAATTTCAAAAAGTACAACTCAAATATTAGTCAATCATGCAGAAAAGAATTGTTTCAAATTATCTGTGCATGAATAAAAGTACAATTATAATATTTACGAATACAGTTTTCCTTAACATGTGATAATATAAAAAACAACTGATACTTCAATATCATAAGCTAGGTTAAAGCAGAATGTTTGGGATTTAGTAATTATACCGCACAATGACGAATGTAAGACAACAGCTAATTCTATCAGTCAAATTTTTAAGCACTTAAAATGAAGTTTATCTTTGCTCTCAGTCTCCGTTGAACCTCTCTTATAAAGAGAAAGATATGAGTAAGAAGAATGATCCCAACTAATTCATTCCTCCTTAAAACAATAAAAACTTGAATATAAATTTCCTGATAAATGAAAGCAGTGAAATATTCATTAAAATGATGTGATTTTGCAGAAAACACAAAATACTCCAAAAGATTGAGAAGTTATTTTGAATTGAGTGGCCTCAATTATTCCAAATCTACTTAGAATACCAACAATTTCCCTTACTTCTCTCTCTCTTTTGCCCTCTCTTCATACTCTCCCCATTGCTTTACAGCTAACTTTAGCATGAAAATTTTTGATAAACACAAAATATTTTTAATTAAGTTTTCTGAAAATATATAGTCGAAATGCTTATCCGAAATTCCATTTCTTAAAGAGCAAATTACACTCCCCAAAATATTCATTATCAACTGTTGCAAAAAAAAAAGAAAACCACAAATTCACTGAAAATGAGCAAACAAGCAAACAAACCGATTCCCTTTCAGTTGAATGATGACTTCGAAATGATTTATTAAAACGTCGCTTAGCATCCCGATATAACGATTGCGTACGTGAACGTATTGATTTCGAATAACGCAACATTTGATTTATATCGCTAAGGAATAATGCAACAGATTTAAATTGGAAATTCCATTTTTTCGTTTAATTTCAAAGTTAATAAGCAAAAAGAAGAAAAATATGAAAAAAAAAGGAATAAAATGGAAATGATTAAGAATATCCCGTTCTAATTATATCCGTTATTTCCATGGTGATAATAATAAGGAATCGACATATAATTATACATAGTTGTTGGTAAGGATTTATATCTTTGTAGATATCAGTACTTCTATTCATTTTTTTTAGTTCAAATGATCGAATGAATGAACGGATAGATGAAGCATAATAATTTAAAGCAATAAAAGCCTATAAGACCATAATGGCAGCATTGATAAAGCAAAAATTATAAATAATTTGTGCTATTTCGATAGAATCACTTCACAAGATGTACAAAAAAAAGAATAAAAACAAAGACTTAATAAAACTTGACTATTGGCAAGATTGTATGTAAAACTTCTAGATTATATTTCGTAATTTAAATTTATATAATAATGAAATCAACTTGGCAAGAAATGTATGTTGTAAAAGGGAGGAGAAAATTGATGAGAAATGCAAAATGTAATTCTCTCCTCCCCCTCCTTTCCTTCTTTTTTTCTTATTTCTTCCATATAACAAGCGATATTCAGCATCACTTGCTTACTTACTTGTTTGCTTACCTAGTGGTAAGGGAAGAGTTGAAATTAGAAAAATGCTTTCTGTAAATGATATAAGAGATGATGAGAACACTTGAATATATCCAATACACTCAATATTTCACATTTGTCGAATTGCATTAGTAATCAATGTAATATAAATAAATATTATTACTAAAACAAAGCTAAGCAAAAGATGAAGAAAGTTGAATAAAAAGCGCAGTATATGAAATGTGTTTTCAACTGAAATAAACTGCTGATGATTATTCAAGGTAATTCTCAAACAAATCCACATGCAATCATTTGTGGTAAGCTGTAACAACAGCAGTAAACAAAGTCAACAAACAGCAGTTAGTAGTAGCAGTTGCAACATCAATCATTATAGTAATGAGCAAAAATACGGATGGGTAAGGAGATTGAAGAAGGAATATTTAAAGATACCACAAATTGACAACTCGTGATATTACGGACCAAAAATCGCAGCTGAGTCAAATCAAGAGAAAAACTTCTAGTAATGTACTAAAACTTTACTACTCAAAATTATATTTTTGCATATGTTCACATATTTACGTGTACACATATACAAAGATATATATATATATATATATTAGAGAGTAAATTTGGTTGTTTGAAATTATCTTTTTGAAACTACCGTTTTTAAATTTAACATTTATCTTGAATAGAACGATATCAATGATAATCATTAACATTAAGGAAATGATGAGACAAAAAAGGACAATAGCCAAATAACAACATCTTCAATTTCTGAAAAATAAAATAGCAAAAATTTCGCTGGAAAAAATTTTTTTAAGGATCGGAAAGGAAGAAAACGAAGACAAAAAAAATCAAGCGAAAGAAAAATAAAAAATAAAGGCAATGTTTTCTTCAAAATAAAGGGAAAAATTTTTTTCCCATTTTTATTTCCATTGAAATTCTGCGTGCTAACACATATATAAAAAAATATATATATATATATATATATATATATATATATATATATATATATATATATATAT